>NW_007578135.1:88534-266015 GCF_000690725.1 Stegastes partitus | reverse complement strand
TGTAGGTGTGAATGTGAGTGTGCTTGGTTGTCTGTCTCTAAGTGTAGCCCTGTGATAGACTGGTGACCTGTCCAGGTGAACCTGCCTTCGCCCTAAGTCGGCTGGGATAGACTCCAGCCCCCCGCGACCCTAGTGAGGATTAAGCGGTGAATAGATAATGGATGGATGATGCATTTATAGGTACAATGAATGTTGGTTATTTTTTTGTATTTTTTTATGCATCTTACATACCAGCTGAATTTCAGGTCTGCTACAAACAGTGCTGTTTTCAGGCGGCAAGAATTTCATTGCAAATGCATTAAAACTAGTCATTTGGAATCTTCTCAGACTCGTCTGATGCTATTGCTTAAGACATGTACAAAAAAGACTTGATATAACTGTCATCTGAAATGTTTTTTTTTGGGAAGAGGATCACATTAAAAAAAGATCTTCTCTTTGGTTAGATATTGAGAAAGTAGACACGTCATGTCATCTTTGACTTTTTTTGATATTAAACCAAGACTGAGATCTTTCTTGTCGTATGATGTCACACGTCAACTCCAATAGAAGCTTCTCTCACTCAACCTGAGCACAATGCATTATGGGAGCCATCAGTCTACGCTTTCCAGTGTAAAGCACAGAAAGCCTCCTGACTGCTACAGTATGAACAGGGGAAAAGGGAAAATTCATCACTCACGCTAACTACAGAGGAGGTTCCTCTCACTTGGTAATATTTTCCTGTCAGTCAGCTTCTTAAAATATTAATTAAGGCTCCAAAAGACATTCCTGACATTAATTAAGCTCTTGTAAATACATTGACTTTAGACATTCCCTAAGAAGCAAAGTAGCTCACAGAGAAGCTGAGGACGAAAAAAAAAAAATTAAATATGTTTATTAATCAAAAGTTTACAGGCTTAAAAGCAATTTGCTGGAAGTGAGTTTACGACTGTGTAAGATTAACCAAATAGTTTCTAATTTGAGCACCTTTTCCATTATACTTGCTAATGAAGCACGTTTGTTGTTGTTTTATTTTTTTTCTCCCAAGTATCTGCCTTTAATTATTTAAATTGCACTTTTCAAATAATTTGTCCCAAAGGAATTAATTTATGACTTGAAACTTCAAAGGATGAAAATTGAACGCAACAGTTTTCTCATTAAAGATTTAGGTTCAGATGTCTTCAGAAATGCTGGCGAGAGAGCCAACACTTGCTCCGACAGTGAAGGAATTATCATTGTTATTTTGTACCTTCAAAATCAATCTGGTTCCAAGCAATTGGATTGCACAGTTAAGGTATAGTGTGTCGCCTAACTGCCAACTGTAAATTAGGCTGGTGAAGAAAAACTGCTCTATTTTCTAATAGAAATTTTTCACTGTGTCTGGAATAAGGGGATCTATTTCTCAAGGGACTGATTTTTCACTTTGAATTACTCCTGCGGTCCATTCATCTCCCGGCCAATAAAGTCTAAGATCCTGCCGACGCCTCGTCATTCTGAAGATTCGGTGTCAGTCCTGATGAATTACATTTCATCTCTCTGTTAACACGTCTTCTAATGCCCGCAGCGGGTCCGGGGATGAAGGTCCGGCAAGACCAAAACACTTGGAAGAATTAAAAGAAAAATAACAAGAGCAAAAAAAAAAACAGTGAAGGAACAGAAGAGTGGCGGCGACTAATACATCTGTTTGATTGTTTAACTTGAGGGCAGAACTTACATTTGAATATTTCAAACGGGGTTGTTTCTCTTTGCGGCGTAAATCGATCTGGTGTGTTTTGGAGCAAATGGAAGTCATTTGCTGACATAGGTTAATGCAAACTGCGTTGAACACGTTGATGATTTGTGACCATAGTGAGAAATCAGTCATAATGAAAGTTTGCTGCAAAATATCAACCATGGGGCGTTTTCTAGATGACTACTTCTGTCATCATCCACTGAACACAATATCTGAGAGCAGTCTTTTATAATACAGTAAATGCACAACTGTGCTTCATGCAGTCCTACAGTAAATAAAAACATGTATCGCCAGGGGCAGCGTACCTCTGGGGAAATGCTGACCGTCTGGCTCCCACAGTCAGTCTCTATCTGCTCTGCTGCACCTCTCTTACCCAACAAACCAACAGCAACCCGGCCTCTGAGGCAAGTGAATTTTCTTTGTAGAGGAACAAGATTACAGACTTTTCTGTTTGTTTCTGTTTTCCCAAAGATGTTGGCCTCAGCAGGTGAAACCGACCAAATGCACCCAAAGGAAGAAAGATAGCAAAAAAACCTTAAAACTTCGGTTTTTTTTTGGTTTTTTTTATGGAGTGACGGCAATACAACCTTCAAATGTTGTTTAATTTCACCGCTTTGTTTGTGGTAAATGCTGTCTAACCTTAAATGCAATTAAAGTCGATCAGTTCTGTTAGTTAGTTTCCTCTTTGTCGTGTGTTTCCAGTTGTTTTTCCCTTCAGCCATCCAGACTGGCACTGCCACATGAATTAACGCTGCTCATCTAAAGTGTCTGAATACCAACAATGAGGCAAACTAAAGAGGAGGCACAATAGGGCAACGCATTTTGGTTTTGTGGGGTTTTATTTTTTTCTCTGTTTGGTGGATCTGAGTTTAATTTTGTGTATCTTTTGTCTGCCGTTTCACCCACACATTTATCCTGTGACTAGACCTCAAAGCAGCTCCAGTTTTGATGTTCACACTGTCAATACAAAGTCAGAGTCAACAGTTTTGTACAGTAAAGGCTTGTATCCCTCCGGGTTGTGTGTGCATGCTGCTGTGCTGGTTTTGTTTATTGGTCTCTCTCAAGTTCTCTCGTGCAGTCCCCGGAGATATCAACATTAAATTGCTTTTTGGTTCAGAAGCTACTCAGATGCATTAGAACTTGTAATGGACTTTGCCTTGGTGAAGGCGTCAGACGGCGTATTGATTGTGCCTACTGGGTACAGCTGAAACTGCTTCACACCTCTGAATAATTCATGTCTCTATTACAATTATTGTCCTAATTGTAACAATGTTTGGATGGCAAACTGCGAGGAAGGAAAACTAACTTATTTTGTTTCTCTCTGCCTGCCTTATATTATTTGAAAATGTGAATAGTAATGTGATCATTTTTCATACAACATTATAATCTTATCCATTAAGAAGATGATAACTTGTGTTGCCTGAAAGGCAAACAAAGTTTTAGACGGATCACGCCTCTTAGTTTTAATTAAAAATCACAGACAGCTTAATTGCGGTGCAGTTGTGCTCTGCTGGCCCGTGATTGCTTCAGAAACTGAAAACGAGATTGTAAGGGGGACCGCTGCTGATATTGCTCCGCAGTTCTTGCCCCAGCGCCCCCCGTCATGTCCGGACTTTGCAAACTTTCTTCTACAAGTTTCTTATCATGCTGTAATGAAGTCTCCTTGGGGGGAGGATTCTTTATATTGTACTTTGATAGGTGAAAAGCACTGCGACAAAATGTCACTTGAACTCATTCTGTATGCAACTGAAAGTCAAGTGAGGCACTTAAGGTTCTTCTGCTCTTTGAGACTATTTTGTCATATTTGCATCTCATGAAGTAAGCCGCTTTTGAAATGTACCTCAGCAGAATTATGTATTTCTGAATTGATAATGCTGATCTGTAATTCACTGCAGGCTCTTAACAATACGTAAGATGCCATACATATTTATGAAAATCTCAGCCTCTGGCGTACATTTAGCTGATTGTGCACTTCCACATGCAGTCTGGTTTGGTCATAATCCATCATTATGTCTTGAAGTAGAGACTGCCCCAACCCCTCACCCCCTCCCACCTCCCTCCACCTTGGTCAGGCTGTATTGAATTATCACCAAACTTCATTGAAACATTAAAAGTGGCAGAGTAAGTATACGGCACCGGCTTATCAGTGGAACTTTCCTGAATGAGCTTTCCGCTGCATTGAACATTTAGTTTCTATCTTGGCTCCATCTTCTCTGTGTTTGAACCTTGTTTCACAATACTGAGCTTAACTACAAGTGTTTGGAAACTCTTATCAGTTTAAGAAGCACTTTGACAATTGATATTATTCATTTTCTCTACAGAAGTCCGCTTCTTTCTCTTTTTTTTTTCCTCCACAAAGAGAGATTTTTAATTTCTTGTGCTATTCTCTTAAATTCTTCACATCTCTTTCCTAACACCATCACGTTTGTCCCTTTTTGTTCTCCTGTTTGTCCCCAAAAAAATGTTTCTGTGATTCCGCTTTGCAGTGCGTTGAAAGCCTCCTGTAATCACAAATGTTTTATTTGCAGTTTGGCAACAACTCAAACATAATTGATAAGTGCTGACATCTGCATCAACAATAACATTTGTACATCTGAGGCCGTCAGTAACTTCACAGTCAAGTATTAAATTGGGCTGTTGTTTGATATGGCTGGAAAAAAAAATGTTAAAAAAAAAAACACAACATTTGGAAGCAGACATTAGACAAAGCATTATCTGATTGTGCGGCACACGCACATTGCAATGAAAAAAATAAAATTGGCTGTTTAAAGAGACTCCAGCTCCCTCAAATTGAGTTAAGATTAAAAAGGAGTATTGATTTCCCTATAAAAACAACACCTCTGTTTTTGCTCTGCCTAATATTCCCTCAGTACAATTTCAGAGCAAATGTCGCCCGAATCCTAATTTCCTTAAATTACTCAGTCATCAGCCGTAATACAACCACACGGAGATACGGCGATGCTTGGTTTACTACTTTCAACAAGATTCCAGCTCAGACTGGGATCTGAGATTGGCTTTTTTTTTTTAAAGAGTGAAAAACTATGATTGTGTACATCACAGCCTCACTGTGGTTGGAGTGTAAAGAAACTGATTCAATTTGTTTTAGCTCAGTTGTTTTACTTAAGGTAGACCTGTTTTCAGTGTTTTTGTCTTTTTTTCTGTTCTGTTACACACACACACACACACACACACACACACACACACACAATGTTCTTATGAGTGCTCTGTGGTAGAAAGAAGGGACTATACATTTTTCAAGACCTGTTCAATGTTGAAGTACTGGTACTTTATTTAGGGCTGCAAGGTTGGTCAGCTAGAAGATCCCTGGTTTGCGTCCCTGTTAGGACGCCCGGGATCTTTCTGCATTAAGTTTGCATGTTCTCTCCCTGTGCAGCGTGGGTTCTCTCCAGGTTCTCCGGCTTCCTCCCACAGTCCAAAAACATGTTGAGGTTTACACTGAATGTGAGTGTGCTTAGTTTTTTCTCTAAGGCCGCGTTTACACGAAGCAAAACTGATGATATTTCAATGGGGGTCTTTGGTTTACACGTAAACGAAGCTACAAGTCACCAAAAACGATCATGTCTGAAAACTCAAGCCAAAGTTTAGATTTGGAAAAACTCCGCTTTTACATTTGCATGTAGACAGGAGGAGACGGAGTTTGACGTCACAGTATGCGACAAAAGCGTCATCGGCGTCATATGTGTATTTACAGTTTGGCTCCTGTGATAGAAATGGATGCTGGTAAAGCAGTGCTTGTTTTTACATTTGTGCAAACACTTTTGACCTGTTTACATTCCCAGTCAATATTTTCAAGTACTTTACTTGTCTTGTACTCTAACACCACATTTAGGAGTAGCTCCACTTCTCTGTCGGTCCAAACAAACAACCCTCGCGTCATTATCGTTGAAGTAACAGTAATTTGTGCCTTTTGTTGTTGTGTTCTGTCCAGGATTCTGATTGGCTAGCATGGCTTTATGCTTCTCGTTACAATGCCCCCTATAGGTTTGGCATGCTCATAGCAGCTTGTACCAATGTGATTCTGCGGATTTGTGTAAATGAACAATGTTATTTTTGAAAACGTAGATCCGTTTTTGTAAATACCCAGTTATGTGTAAACATGGCCTCAGTGTAGCCCTGTGATAGACTGGTGACCTGTCCAGGGTGTCCCCTGCCAGTCAACTGAGCCCCCCGCGACCCTACAGAGGAAAAGCGGTGTATAGATGATGGATGGATGGATGGTGCTTTATTTGAATATTTCCATTTTATGCTACTTTCACTTCACCACATTTCAGAGGGAAATACTTCACTTCCTACTTCTTCATTATTTGACAGTTAAATTTAAGACGAACATTTCACACAAAGTATAACGTAAGTTTTTCAAATAAAGCACGTTATTACATATTTAACCAGTGGTTTCCAATCTTTTTTTTTTGCTTCTGACATCTTACAATAAGCCGCGTGTGGTGTGGCTCACATTTCAGATGTCTATGAGTTGCTAACAACTCCACCAAGCTGTGATTTTTTTCCTTTAAACACGGTTTCATTCAATGAATGTTCAACTGATTGAATGTCTCACCAAAGATCAAAGATTAGAGGAAAAAAAATCCAAAAACTGAAAATATATACTGTCTATTGGATCTTTCCTCTCTCATTAATCATCTCACAACCTCTCACATTTATCTGGTGTCCCTGCAGATAAACTGTATATAAAGTAGTTTAAACAGTAACATGCTGGTGACACGCTGAAGAATCACAATTAAGTAGGATTTGGAGTATTTTTTTCATTCTTAATTACTATACAAAGGATCTTCTTCCACTACTGCTGTTGGTAATTTAAAACTCAACTGTGTGATGAGTGTGCCAAGAATCAGCAATTTGGCATATTTAGTGTTTATTAGTCCCAAAATACTAAAATAAACAACATGTATGAGAAAACACGGCTGGAGGAAAAAGCTTTCTGACTAAACAGATTATATCAGTCATTCTTCTCCAAATCATAAACTCCCAGTATTGATCTGGAGCATCAGTGGATCTTCAAATGCAACATGAAGTGACCCGGTGAAGCTGCAATCCGGCGTATATCTGAACACGGCCTTACATCTCATTAAATGCATGTCAGCGAGCGCAGTCGATTTTGCCCCCCAGCACATTAGTGCAATGATATCTGACACGTCTGGTTATCGCTCCTCGGGGTCAGCACAGATGTTGAACTGGAAAGCTGAGCTCAGGGCGGCTGCAAAATGTGATTAAAATGTGACTAAATTAGCATTGGATCAGCTGTTTGTCTTTGAGTAAAAATGCTGCTAAAAGTGGGTAAAAACTTTCGCCTGGGTCCGTCAGCCGCTAATGAATTCCATATTGATTCATTTGTATAAACATGAGGCGAACCAGATGATTCAGAATGCCAATGCAACAAGGTCAAGTCACTCAGCAGCTGAGTGCAGACTCTTACGCAACTTTTCTACGGAGCGAGGTTATGACACATTATCGCCAAACTTCTTACTTCAACCCTTTACATACAGTAATTCTACCTATTTGTCCCATTTGACAAAAGGAAAAGCCAGAGTGGTGCAAAACTTTACATACAGCAACAAGCAAGGGATGTTTAAAAAATAATGACAGTAACCTGATTTCTTAACGTAGAAAGTGCAAGCGCACACGGTAAAGTCAGTATGTCGGAAGCTTTGAATTGTCATTGTGAGGATTAATAAAGAATGAGCTTCTTTAATGTTTCGCCTGAGTGAGCTCATAAAAGCCGACACGTAGTGAAGGAAGAGATGGAATACAAATAAACCCAGGCCCAATAAATGTCACTACTTTTCTTTTGTGTTTGCAAGGCATGCAGGAAATGGGAGACTTGGGGTGTCCACGATAGGGAGACAGGAGAAAAGAGGCAGGGAAACTAATTTTTCACAAGCTTGGCAAAGGGCATTGTAAAATGCTCTCAATTTGTCATACACAATTGGCTGCATGCTTTCAGACAGCAGAGGAAAAAGGTTGTGTTTTCATGTAAGGTCTGTGCTTTATCTGATTCAACCTCATCGCTGAAGACTCGGCGAGAATCTGATTGCAGAATCGCCAGAATGAGCTTTTGTAAATGTGCAAAACTCTTCCAGGATCCACAGTACATTCTGTCTGTGTACGCCTTTTCTTTTTGCTCAACTCCACCTTCAACCACCAAGTTATTCACGTATTCTGATTCACCTCCCCGTGCTGCCGCTGATTCAATTCAGTCTTGAGGCAGTTCGGCAACTATCTTGTGTTCGCGCTGAATGAGATTCTAATTGAAGAACATATTCACTTTTTCTCTTTACAAGAACATCTGTAATTGACAGTTCTTTCTCTGGTTCAGATGAGAAAACCCACGTGAAAAGGGTTGTCAGACTAGCGGCTGTCTCACAAAAGGCTAGTCAGCGCGGTGAATGCAATCTGTAACCTTGCTATGTAAAATTGGTTTGCAGAGCAGTTTTTTCGTGGGCTGCGAGGAGGACGGCAGTCAGCTGGAGTGCGGTATTTGATGGGTAAACCTTGCTCACACTCATTCCCTGCACGTTTCTGCAAAGCCGCGAATGTGATGTGAGCAAGGCTTTATGGCCGTGACCTTTGCAGCTCAGAAAGAGCCTCGGTCATCTGTTTCCATTTTGAGCTCTAGAGGCAGGTCGGTTGTTGTTTTCTCAGCACTAATGGACTTCATGAAGAAGCAAACACTTTTATGACTTGATTTGGTGAAACAGTTCTGATATTGGGTGATAAGTTTTGAAACAGTAGATTCCACAGTGGAAAATAAATGTGTTGTTCCTGTGTGTTTCTGGGTCTTTGAGGACGGCTGTGTGATCACTGTTTGATCACTAAAATATCTCACAGACTATGGACTGATGAGATTTTGGGGGATCTATGGAGCACCAGGTTATTTTTTTCGCGAAATGTCTAAACAGATGGATGAATCTTTGTGAAAACAGATGGTGCTCAGCAATGATTGGTAATGACTTTAAGTCATCTTTTGACTTTTTCTGCAACTTCACCAGCGAGTCGGGTTTGTCATGTACCGTGTAGAATCTTCTAAACAGAACATTTTGTACAAACTTTTGAAGTTTTTAGACTCCTACTAAGTTTTAGTGATCTCCTGACATTTGTGCTCCACTGCTAGGTTCATATTTGGAGTTTTTTAGTCAAATGTCTGAACAACTATGAGATGGATTGCCGTGAAATGTGCTGCAAGCTTCCGTTTGTTTTGCTTTTTTAAATTTTTTGCAGAACATTGTTCAGTGGCCAACAGGGGCAAATGACGCGCATGTACACAAACGAGCTGCATATACATAAATGCGTTGCAAAAAGAAATCGCTGCATATCCAGTCACACAACGGAAGTGCCACAGGCCTCTAGTAGTGACTTTTCACAATGGAGAGCGAGACAGGTAACGTTAGTTTAGGGAAAAGCTGTATGAAAAGGTACGTATTCTCTTGTCTCCATGGATAAACATAACTAACAGAGAGACCACAGGGAGATGGTAGTGAAACACCACTTCAGCACCCTTGACTGAAAAGCTAAAGACAGCTAAAGGCCTGTGGCACTTCCGTTGTGTGACTGGATATGCAGCGTTTTCCTTTTGCAGCCCATTTCTGTTCATGCATTCATGTATATGCAGCTCGTTTGTGTACATGTACGTCATTTGCCCCCGTGACTTTGGTTTTAGTAAGCATCCTAAACATTATACTTGTAGCACAAGCATGTTCGCATGGCATTTGGCATTTAAGTACAGCCTCTCATCCGCCGTCATGGCCGTTGCTTTTCTTCATCTTTGTTTGCCTTAATATTGAGAGATCATTTTGAAGAGGCAAGTTGTGCATAAACACACACATAAAGGGTAATGTGCATCTAGCAAAGGCTGCCCAGTTTAACCGTCGGTCAACCCCGCTTTTGATTGCAGCTTAGCGCCTTTGTGCTTCACATCGCTGCACAGTCAAACGTAGCCGTCCACACGCGCACACACAGTGTTTGTACTTAACCCACAGAGTCAAAGCCAACAGCACGCCGTACATCACCGAGAAGAAATAGCTAAGAAACCTGCTAATACTCTTTGATACGCACACATGCAGGTACACGCGTAGTCCTCATTCTATCGAGTTTGTTCCCCAAAGCCAGGGACCATCAGAGAAACAGAAGACACATGCGGAGCCCTTGAGCGGCGAGGGCCCTGGGCCAAAAAGCAACTTAAATCAATTCCATTTGATTAGGTGCCACGGCATACACTACATCATTATAATTCCATTAACGCAGGGATGGATTTTCAATGAATGTTACTGCAGGCAAATGGTTGGGCATAATTGTGTGAAATGAAATACAGCATAGGTTTGGAATATGGGTGTGAATTTCTTTCTTTTCTCCTTTTTCTCCTCCCCATTTTCAGATAAGGACTTTGCCTCATCCTAATGCTGTGGTCTTGATCTATTCCCTTTTGCAAAAGCAGTTTCTTCCCCCACAGCTTCTTAAAATGCTTTTAGAGTGCTTAGTCTAAATTATTTCACACTTTATTTTATCAGCTTTGGCTCAGTAGGCTGGGGTAAGACCACCATGCAATTGCCTGATTTAACCCTAAATACTGATAAATAACTACTGTATATGTGCCATTAGTTACAGCGCAGATAGGTTAAGCATTCGAATTAGCTCCATTGTTATTTCTCTGCTGTGCTTAGACATGCTTCAGACCCATAGCTGGGATTCTGACAGAGGGTTGGACAGACTGTTAATGTGATTACACATGTCACCTAGGAGGGAAAGTGGCTGCTTCTCAGAGAGCATGAGTGAAGGAATGGTGTGATTTTAAAGACCCAGAATAAAATATCTATCAGGAAGCCAGTAAAGACAGCCAGATTTACTGCATGACTGCTGCAATTTTATGCCTCACTAATCAACCTTTACTGTACATATACTAGGCTAAGTTAGGGCCACGGATATTGGGACTTGCATTTCATGGTACAGGCAATCTTACATCTCCTTAGGCCCTCTTGAGCCAATTTGTCATATTTTTTTTCTTCCTTTTGCACTTCTTGCCCTTTATTTCCCCCACACTTTTTGAGCAACTTTCCCTTGTTTAATTTTAATGTCTGGCTCGGCGGATGAACCTGCACTTGAACTACTTCCCTGCCTTTTCAGTATGAATTGTTTGCACAAAGTTTCAGCTTTGCCTCTGTATTTTGTTTTTGCTATCACTGATCACAGTCGGCTGAGAGTAAACCGGTCCTTAAGCTGCTGCAGAGTTTGTGTCGGACATGGTGCTGCATCTTTAATACAGTGCTAGCTGGGGGACTCATCAAATATTTGTGTCTTTTCCAGTCAAGCAACACAGTGCTTACACTGGCTGAATGACTCAGTGGCCCCCCTGTCCCCTCTCGGAAAGTTGCCCTGCGTCGAACGGATGCTTCAGACATCTGCAGTGACAGAAAGTCACTGATGAAGGTCAACAATCCATCAGGCCCTAAGGATGAAAAAAGACCCGGGCAACTGAAAGAACATTTAAAATGATGAATGTATGTAGCAGATGAACATAAATTCCAGAATAAATGCTGACCAAATGTTTTCTTTGTAACATCAATACTGTCCACCTATATATCACAGAGATGTAATAAGCTATAACAGCACAGTCCTGATGTAAGTGCTTGGACTTAAAAGGCATTACACTGAATTTGACAAACTTTGCAAAATAAGTAAAGTAATACTGAGATGTCTGTGCTTGAGAATAAATGGTTGAAGTGTTATTGCTGCAAAAAAAAATTTCAACATGATTTGTTGGGGCACATTTGTCAGAGATTTCCATTTGATCATTTTTGTCCTGAAAGCATCTTAATCATCTCTGGTCTCAGGTTCTCACAAGGGCAACGGGATGAAACTGCAACTGCACTTGGACGAATATCCATACGATTCATTACAACATTACAATAACAGATGAGCAAAACTGTGCTGTAGTTACTCCGCGGTTCGATATTTAGCTGCGAGGCAGCAGCGCTTGCCAGTGAGGGAATGGAGCAACAACTGTGCCAGTTTATGTTGAGCAAGGGGAAATCAAGGGGAGATTTATGAGCATAATAATGAATCCTATGCCTGCTTTAATTACAACAATCCTGGACTCTTTGAAGTATGCCGTTGCAGCTGGAAATCATTTGCCTTGTGTCTGAGTCCTTTACACTAAACAGATAAACATGGATCAAGTATTAAATTTGCATGTTGGTGAGAATTTTTAAATTATTTCCCCCTATTTGTCAGCATCGGTGTTAACAAAATGCAGGGAAAGGAGCTTAATTGCCAGCTCTGCTTATATATGCAATGCAGAGGAAAAATTTAGGATCCACTTTGACTTTCATTGTCCATTAGTGACATTGAAGCTGAGGATTAACTAGGTTTGTGAGATACATTACACCATTAGCAGCTCACGAGTCGCAGGCACAGATGATGCTAATATATTTCATGAGTGAATTTTGAATGTCAACCAAGCGTCGTTGGAGGGGCAAAGAAGAGCCCTGCACAGATGCTTTTTACCCATGTTGTCTCTGATGCATCTGTCCCCTCCGTATGTCAAGTGCTCCAACCATCGCAAACCGACCTAAACAAGGCAAATCGATCAAAATCAGTGCCAAAGCAGGTGTGTGACAGTTCCACCTGTGTTTCACCAGGCATTCGCTTCTCTTTCTCATGCCCAGATAAAGAGTTTGATCTCTGGCAGAATAAAAACGACCTGTCAGCTCCTGGCAGGCTCAAGCTCTCCAAAGAATCAGACTCCCACAACACCCACCTGCTCGGCCCAGGTGATCCTGATGGAGGGTGGTGGTGGTGGTGGTGGGGTTGCTGGCTGATGAGCATTTCTATATTTACACTCTTGGCTTTTCTTAAGGACTTCTAAACATTAGAGTTAAAGTGGGAAAAAAAACTGTAGACATGCAGTGTGTTTTTACTTTTACTGCTTTTTCACATTGAGGTGCTGCTGTTTTCCTCATTTTGATCTCTGTTGAAGCTGATATGAAACAATCCTTGGATTATGGACTCTTTTTATGCCATTAGCAGACATGTTTTACATTTGTCTCATGTCTTTGCATCGTTCACTAGAAGTTCTGTAACGACTATCATACTGTGTGCGATCATTTACAGTCCCCATAGGAATGATGTGAACAGTATTCTAGGGATGAACTGTGAACTACATAGACGTGCATGAAAGCTGAATAATATCCACACACAGCTATGAGGTCTAGATCACCTACAGTAAGTGCATTTAAAAAAAAAAAAGTGGAACAAGTGTACAGAAACCAGACTGCCTTTACCAGGTTATATACTTTGCAGGAAAGAAATCTATCAAAGCTCAAAGTGGAGAAAAAGTAATTTGATCTTGTATGACCTTAGTTAAACCACTTCTTTAAGCGCATCACATCAAACAGTTTAATTTATATGATCTGGAAAATATGCTGTATGAGCTATATGCTTCAATAAAACGCGTTTGGATTTGTCTGTAATGTTTAATTCATTATGGTATATTCAAAGAAAAGGTTAAAACAAACTTCTTCATCTGAGTTAGTTTTAAAATACGTCATGCAGTGTTATCTGTCCATATTACCAACAAGCAAAAATATGCACACGCTTATGTTTCAAACAAATGGAAAGTGTGCAAATGATTGCAATGAAAGTATTGTAGAAAACTACAAGATTGTAATGCATCAGTTACGCTACTGTTTACCTTATGTGCATCCTAAGATTCCTGAACAGTGTAGGGCTATATCTAAATATATATATTTTGATGAGCATACATGTATGACTCACACTGTAAAATCTTGGCACATACAATAACATCCCTTTGGCACTGTGTGACTGGAGGGCTCTGCATACTGCATTTTATACCTACAATGAAGGTGAGCAGCATGCAATACACCCTGAACACACTGACCTTGAGCTCATTTCATTACCTGTAAACTCGATATTAAACCATGTTCCTTCAAGCACTGTTGATGCCGTCAGTGCACAGCATGTCAATAAAACCGTGATCAAGATCATTTGTTTTTGAGAGATTCTCAAAAGGGATCCAATATGAATATCTGAAAATATAAACATTCTTCATTACTTTACGGTTTCCCAGAGAGAAATCATTATCATCTGCATAGAAAAAACCCCCAGAAATGAGTCATTTTGAATTGAATTGAATTGAAATTGAATTCTGCATTTTGTTGGAAAATGATATATCATAAGAGGAAAAGCTTTGTGGGAGCCTACTGCATCTCTACCATCTACTTCACTTCCCCTATACATATATTTTCCCCCATCTTTGTTTCTTCTTCTTCTGTCCTTGCAGTCTACGGCAGCCTTTCAAACCATATGGTAAAAAGTTCTGAGATTTGCTTTACTGATTGGGGAGCGCCTCTTAATTCTTCTCAACCAGTTTAAAGTCTGCACCCTGAGCACTCTAGCAGCATCAATGAGACGAGATGTAAACTTGTCATGTCAGCCTAACTGACGCAACCACCATATTGGTTTTTATCAAAAGGTTTAACATTTTTAACATTTCACAGTTTTTTCCAAACTTTACCAACTTGGTGCAGTTCGATCTTCAGACCAAGCCTCACAAAACTTATGAGATGGAAATAATTTTTTAAAAACTGCTTGCCCTTTAAAACCAACTGAAATTAGCAGAGACACCATCAAATAGGCATTCAGATTATATCTAAACAAGAGGCTCATGTATGCACGCCAAACTTGGCCTCGGCGCCCCTTTCGAATATCATCTTTTTCGAACGAGGCTTACAACCAAAACAGAAAGAGATCTCATATTTCATTTACACCCAATTTAGGGTAACTTCACATAAAACTTGCTATCAGTGCTTACAGTCCCGCTTTTAACGTGATCAGATCAAGTTGCCATGGCGACTGTACCCTCCTGAACTGCTTGGCTCCCTTATTGCTGCTTACAGCAGTATTTTAGTTTGGAAATGTTATTCCTAAAAAATTCTACAAGAGCAACAGTGTCACCATTTCAGGCGTTTTTCTCAGAGCAGAGCATGGGAGGCTGGTGTTGGTTCAGAATTAAAGGAAAAGAATCAGTCTAAAGTCAACAAACCGAGAGAATTTTTTTGTTTTTGTTTTATTTTTGCCAGTAGTTTCTGAAGTGCATCCTTCGTGTGCCTTATTAATGTTTGAGTTGTCTCTAAAATAAACCATGTGAATCTCACTAAAGCTTTAGGCCAAATTGTGGTCAAGACAGGATTTATTGTTGGTGCCTTAGATCAACAGCAGACTGACGCAGTGTGATTAATAAGCTTCTTTTGTATGCAAATACTTTCTATGCAAATTCACGTGGCACTGCAGGTGTTAAAACAATTAGAAGGCGAGCACATTTGCATGCAATCCTGACACATGTTTTGTTTTTTCTAAAATAGAAAAGCAGAAGCAATACCAGCGCTTTTGTCTGAACAGGTATTGCTGCTAATCTTTCTCGATCGAGTTAACGCCAGTTTACTGAGAGTGCAGAAAGTGAAAGTAGTATTTCAGCCCCAGCACCCCAAAGTATACTCCTGCTTTTCCAATTTCTTTTTCTTCTTTTTTTTTTTTTTTGTATGTCAGATTTTTATTTATTTATTTATTTTGTCTCTCGCTAGGAAGATTTTGTTGCTGCAGAACAAGGTCAGAGTCCCAGAATACTGCAGGGGGAAACATGTTAAGTGAGCTGAGAGGAGCCAGAGTGAGCTTGATGGATGCTTGGCAGGTTTAGAGTGGAGCGCCTTAAGACCTCTCAAACACACACTCACTCTCTCAAACACACACACACACACACACACTGCCATTGACTGGCATGTGCTGCTCTTTTCATTAGGTGGCACAGGGCTAAACAGCCTGACGCATGGCATCAATCAAGAATGCTCATGTGAAATTAGTGATACTGCGGGGGATGCCTTATTTTTTCTTAATGGCTCTACACTGGGATAAATGTGTTGTTAGAGCTTTGTGGCTTGTGTAATGCTGCTGAAGTGGATGGGCTCTTCCATCACAGTGACTGAGCAACACTGGCCTCTATTGGCAGCCGCACGAACAGGTCTTAACATGATGAACAGCAGGTGAAAAATCCAACTACATTATTTAAAAAAACAAATCTCCCTCTGTCTCCGTCTCTTTTTTATCCGTCTGTATGTGCGCTTAAGGCTGTTGTGTTGTGCGTGTGTCTGCCTTTTTTTGTTATTTGTTTGTGAACATGTCAGTGCCTGGCGTCGCTGGCACACGTCTGTTCTCTTTGTGGCTGTGTTTGTTAATGTCACTCAAGACAGCCAAATTGAAGGTGCCATTGTTAGTGCCGGAGGGCAACGGGAGTGCATTCGACAGCTTGACAGCTCTCATTAGCGTATTAGACACAAACAGTGGCACAGATGCTCCCGTTCAGTCCTTGGTCAGCCTAGAGCTTTGCTTAACGGACCACTGACAGGTGGCTTTGTGGCACTCTGTCTCATGGTTGACAGGGTGGCAAAGCAGGAGCTCATCTTCAATAGACTGCTGGGATTGCCAAGGACGGCAGATATTTCACAGACATGAATACTGGTGGATGATAATTAAATGAATGGCGAAGGTTTTTGCAAACTTGTAAACACTGATACAGCAAGCAGGGAAAAAAATATAGAAGTAAAAGGAATAAAAGGAACACATTTACTTGAACTTCACAGTGGATGTTTCTATGACTGCAAATATTTATCCTCTAATGTGCCCCAGCAGATGAATGCTTGTGTTTGGGAGAGAATGTCTTTTATTTGGTGAGAGAAGCATTCGTGTATTTGTGCTCAGTGAGACATGTGCAAACCACATTCATTCACACACACACTCACACACATACACACACTCAGCGTGCATGTGCGCACATTCACACAGTCAAAGTGCTCCGGTCCAGTGGTTTGCTTTGCAGTTAAATTTTGCTTTTTACTGTAGCTATTGTCATTTGTTACGGCACAAAGCTCAAAAGTTCAGTTCTCACTTTCACTCCTCACTAGCTAAAAAAAGAGGAAAAAAATCAATGCCAGAGGCGCAAAAGTTCTGTTAAACTGAATGAAAGTTAAATGATTTTTCCAACACACCTTTTGAAGTTTGTGCAATGCCTCAAGGGTAAAATAGAATAGGGCTTACGAGTAATACAGTCAGTGATAATCCTATGCAGGCAAATAGTTTGAAAAAAGAAGTGGAAGTGGACCACTTGAAAAGGGAGAGTGAATGTAGCTAAACAGTGAGAAATAGTGACCTTGCAAAGAAAGTTTTTTTTTCCCCTACTACTTTGCTTGAAGCCTCTATGTAATACAATCCTCTTTTCGCAATACTATGTAAGCACAAATTTATTTCAAAAAGCCGGCAGACATCTCGGCAAAAATGAGCAGAGCATCTTGTAACCTTTATTCTCTGCCCTTGACCTGGGAAAGTTTAAGGACCAAGAATCTGCAGCTGGTTAACAGTTTGTTTATAATGTCTGAAATGAAAGATGAGCTGGTTTTGTAAGATGTGATCTCCTTCTTTTTTTATCAGAAACATTATTTCTGAGATTGGTTTGACAGACCCTTTAGAAAATTGTTAACCGAAGAAAATCATCGATTTTCGGGGAGAATAAAAGATGTGTGTCAACAATGTAATTATCTTTTGTTAAAAATGGCTTTTTGGTGTTTGGAATGCAGTGTGATTCTGCTTGTATTTTAAAGAAATTTAACAAGGAACGTGTTTATTTATTCACTTTCTCACCTCAAGCTAATTAACTGTCATACTTGTTGCATTTGTACTTAGAGTGCAGTGAAACTCCAGTAACATATGCGCTGTTGTATATCAAAAGTGAATTTAAACCACCTACTTTTGAAACAGTAAAGACATTGCTGGGGAAAAAATGGAAAATGCAAAGATTGCAGGAGGGTATTCACACCTTTAAAATGGACCTCATTGAGAGCTTGATATGTTTGGACTGGTTCGTGCTGGGGGCCAGGGAGTAAAAAAAAGGAATGACAAAAATTTGTCATGTTTACCTCTGGTCTCCAGAGTAATTCTCTATCTAATTCTCTTTCCAGCCCGGCAGGTTTAATGTAGAATCCAATCATCAGTGTCCATTTTATTTCAGCACAACAGCAACGGTAAAGGGAGTGGGGGATGGAAGGAAAGCCCATTTGTGACACCGGAGTGTATTAAAATACCAGGACGCTTTGGAGGAATAGCAATGTAGCATGAACATAAATCTAAGTAAGGATGCTCATTATTTAAGAGGTCTTAGCCTGAATGTACAAGGGCATAGGTTAGTCATCCCAAGAGGGCGAGGTCAGCTGCGAGTCCATGCAATTTCCCCTTAATCCACTTTAAAGATTAACGTCAAATCATGCCACTATGAATGAATGCTCATGCATGCTATGAGCTCCTGTGGTGACCTCGCTGGAGGCTGTGTTGCTCTGCGTGTGTGTGTGTTTGCTTTACAGTCTGCATGCATGAGTGTGTCCGTGCATTTACTGTAAACATGTAAGATCCCCACTTAGACTCCGCCTGAAATCCCAGAACACATTCTGACTCTAAAATAGACAGAAGGAAAAAAAAAAAGGCACAAATTTAAAGAAATAAACTGCAGTGGAAAATAATTGGAAGGAAATTGCACAGTGGGGTACTATCAGCCTTTCCTTTCACACCCTTGAAGATCAGATGAAGTCACCCAGATCAAACCGAGAAAGACGAACACCTGATGAAACCGTTTTTTTTTATGTCGCTGCAGGTGGAACCAGACATAAATACCACTAATATTAATTGTCCAAACAGGGATTTGCTCCTCTTACATGCATTCCACAAAACACTGTGATTGTGTAAATCAGCTCTTGTCAGCAGCAACGATGCAAGACACCTTAAACTCAAGAGTGCTGCTGCCAAAATGAACTGTCCTCACTGATTAACACTATCCATTACCTCCCCACTCCTTTGTGGGACATTATTGCAAATCTAGACAAGGAGAGATATGCTGTTTACCTTGGCGCTATAGCTTGCTATTCATCATATACTGTAGCAGATTAGTTAATAACTGCAAATAGCATTTACTTATAAAAAATAAAACCTGAAGCCGTCTGACATTTAGATATATATTTTAAATACAGCCGGTATGTGTGTGTGTAATGCCGTGAATCAAGCTGGTGATAATGTTATCATGTGGTGTAATTATGCACATATCCCACCGTATTACTATGCGCAGTCATGTACATGGTTGATTGAAGGTTTGTTTACAGATATGACCGAGCCTGGGTTTCACTTGAATGCTAACTGGCAGATTTAAATGAGAATGTGAGTTATTATTTAAAATGGCAGCTCTGAGTATCTGTGTACACAGAATGTTTGCGCTCCTCTTTTCCGCACTGAGAATCTAGCGTGCCATCTCATAAGTGAGGGAAAGTCAATAGCCAGAAATTAAGAGAGTCAACAACAACAACAGGGTTATTAAATCAGTCTCACCAATCTCGTAAAACACGCTAAACTATCATTTCATAACTACGACCCAAGTTACCATATCAGTCACTAGTAAAGGTTTAAGGGTCTTGAATAGTAGAGGTTGGTAGCGTTCACTCCTCTGCGAAACAAAATACACCATTGTACACAGCCATTCACAACATTAAAACCACCGGTCTAAAGTTGTACAGGTCCCCGTAATGTGCCCGAAAAAGTTCTGAACCATTGGTGGACCCTGGACACGGACACTCTGTGGTGTCTGGAACTGGGAGGTCGACAGCGGGTCCTTTGAGTCATGTGGGTTGCAGAGCTGGGCCTTCATAGATCTGGCTTGTTCTGGCACTTCCCATCCATCCATCATCTATACACCGTTTAATCCTCACTAGGGTCGCGGGGGGGTTGGAGCCTATCCCAGCTGACTCAGGGCGACGGCAGGGGAAAGACAACTAAGCACACTTGCATTCAGAATCACCAAAAATTTAGAATCATCAGTTAACCTCAACATGTTTTTGGACTGTGGGAGGAAGCTGGAGAACCTGGAGAGAACTCACGTTGCATAGGAAGAACATGCAAACTCCACGCAGAAAGATCCCAGGCGTCCTAACTGGGACACAGGAACATTCTAGCTACAAGGCGACACTGCTAACCACTGAATCACCCTGTAGCTCCCGGCACATCCCACGGATGTTCGAATGGAGTAGGATCTGTGGAGTCTGAATGCTGTATCAGTGCTTTGGACTCCTCGAGCCGTTCTTGTTTTTGCTGCTTGGTAGGGCTCACTGTCCTCCTATATGACCATTGTCAGTAGTTTATATGTTGTGACTGTTGTATATTCAAACACATTTATTATGTTTAGTCAATATATCATATGAATGTACTTAACCAAAGAACAAATGTGTTTGGGCATATGTGTACGTGCAAGTATGGCTCAGATGTGCACCACAGCGAATGTGTACAGTTTCTTTTTCCTGCTCTCATATATTCGGCACGCAAGGGCATTATTGCACAAGTCAAAAGCAAAAGATTATGTGAAGTGGCAGCTTTGAGTTTCCTTTCTGCATGCATGTCTATTTTTAAGGCTATTATGTATATGTGAGCCGTGTAGGATAATGGTGCAGCGTAGAAAAGAGGATGGTTAGTCTGCATGCGAGACCTGTGTGAAGCATAACTAACATCGACTTAGCATGTGGCAAAGCCAACTGCCCCAATAATATATTCTATGAAAAGAGATGACGGCAATAAACCTCCGTAAATAAACCAAATCAATACGTGTACCTTGATGAAAATGAATTAGTCCTATGCTTAGCTGTGTACACCATTATTCTATATAGCTTCTTATCTTTCCTCTGTATCTTGTTATGCTGCTCTAGTAGCTGCCGATCCAGTTTTACTCACACAACTAACATTGGACTGTCAGGATGGATGAATGTGAGAACGTGAAGCAAGATGGATTTCAGGATTGTGCCACCAACTTTATACGACAAGGATGTAATAACATCAATATTTATAGTGGGGCCTGATGACACTGTTTGTGTTGGGCACCAAGCCCCGGGATGATTCCCAGTCCTTCATTGCTTCTTAACAGATTGCGCTGACAATGAAAGGGCAGACACGTGGCAGCCGGCCAGGTGATGACCCTGCACTGATGGATGTGGCAGCCATGACGATGGGTAACCAGCTTGCCGCTGCTGCCCGCATCATAGCAGACAATGTCAGAGCATCCCCACGACTTGTCAAGAGAGCGGCATTTTATTAGCTGACAACACAGAGAAAACATTCATTCTGGACTGAGACATGATCTACCGAGTGTGACACAAACATTAAAGGTATCACACACACAACTGAACAACACGGCTTCACATCGAGTCAAGCCCAGGAAACCGCCTGCACTCTGTTTATTTAACACTAAAGCTTACAGTGAATGCTTAAATAAAGAGCACAGACTTTTTCATTCAAGCAGAAATCACAGTAGTCTCATGTAAAAATTAAAGCATTAGAGACCTACTTCGCTCTCTTCTCAAAACACTCAAAATAGCACTTTTGAAACTATTCCCGAAGCAGACTTCAAAGAAATGAATGAACTCAAAGGATTTAATTTTGTGAACAACTATTGTAAGTTTCTCCAAAGTGAACTACATATTTTCCAGTTCATTCATAACAGAGAGTTTTCTTCTCCTCTTTCTGCAACAACTTTCTGTCTGTATTTGGAAAATGTTTTCAGGCCATCGGATGTGACAAACATTAAAACTGATTCATACATAAAATTAATATAAACAGTCTGTGGCTCATTATGTCAGAATTATTGAAAAGAAAACTTTGGGGGTGGGGGGGTTACTTATTTCATGGTCCCAGTCAGTTTGAAGCATCAGATGGGACATCTTGTTATTAAATTTCTTTTCAAATTACTTGTCCTCCCTAAATGCCTATTGTTGATTGAAATAATGTGTAGATGTGAGAATGCAGCGACTCAACAAAACCACCAAAACAACAATCTAGAGTATGGAGGGCTTTGTGAAATTTATTTTTTTTCCCTGACCTTGAATAACTTTGTCTGTTAATATAAAGCCTAATCTTCCTCAGTGGCATTATATCTTGATTGCTAGCTGATTGGCAGTAGAAGATGGGTTTTATTTTAGACTTTGTTTGCAACGTATGCTCAAGCCTTTACTCAGTAGCTTCCCTTAAGTTTGCATCAAATGGTCATCTTAAGTGTAACACTAAGAACTAAGAATAATCGCTAGAAACAGACATAAGCTGTGTGCGATCACCAAACCCGAAACACTGACTGGAAAGGTGCCAGAGTTGTCAAGCAGGAGTCAGTGGACAGCTGGAGAAAGATCAAGGGCGTTCACATTCTCACACCATCTATGACTCAAGGAAGAGGTTGATCTGCCTGCATACATGACCACCTGGTATCACAATTTCCATATTAATCGAGATACGACACATGACCGTGAGAAATGCATGTCAGAACTCAGAAATGTGGTATAAGTGCACTTGTTAAGCTCAGGCTATTTTGTTACACAAGATGGGGCGATAGTGGTTGTGTCCAAAATCATCCACTTACTCCCTATCTAGGGACCACTATATAGTGAACTACGCAGGAAGCACCTCGGTCAAGGAACATTTCGGACACTACTTGAACTATTAATTACGTCGCTTGCTAGCCGTGATTTGTGCCGTAGCAGCGTAGCGCAAATGCATCAGATTCACAGTTTATTGCGTAGCTGAGAAACGAGTAAAATTAAATTTAGCAAAAACTACTTACATTTTAATGACAAGTTTTTGCGCTCTCATTCGTCTAGTTTGCATTTCCTCCGCAATGCATGATGGTCCATATTGCTTGGTTAGTTGCCATTACTTTTCACGGTGCATTGTGGGATATCTTGAGTGCACTATATAGGGTGTAACATTTGCAACCTAACTTTCAGACAGCACTACAATATGGTGAACACCCCATGTAGTGCACTATGTAGGTGGGTGATTTTGTGTAGCATGGTTGTATACTTTGTAATGGCAAACGATGGCAACAAATGCAGCCACATTTTAAAAAACAGTTTCAATAGCACGCTTCTTCTTGTTCTAGCTGGGACTTAGATGAAAAGCTCAATTCCGCTGTGACAACACTGTGCAACGATGTCAGTTTACTCGACATCTGTAAACTCATTCATGAAAAGTGACAAAAGGCATCTGACATCCTTAAATGTCAAACCAATGACCATGCTTGGGTTTGATCGGCGACTGAAGCTAAAAACAGGCAGTTTGATTAAACTCTTCTTTGACCCGACAGAACACAAGCGATATGCACTCTCTTTCTGACATTTCAAAGCAGGAATTACTGTGAATGCAAACAGACACAGAAAAAGTATATGTAAACTCCTGAATGCACAATAGCGAGACGATGTGGAGTTCTTTTTCTCTTAAAGGCAAAAGGACAATCTAGGACAAGTTGAAAGCGTGTCAGCTGAAGAGTAGCAGAGGTAGATTTTGTCAAATGCACCAACACACTGCATGTGCACACACAAGCTGATGTGAAGGTTGTAATGTATTTCTAGCTCTAGTTGTAACCTCAGGCTCCTTTGGAAAACTTTCACATTACACTGAAACCTATAAAGCTGGTATTCATCTACATGAAATCCAAATAAACTGCAGTGAAAAATGAATAAATTGAACATCCTCTAAAGAGTAAAACTCCATTTTCCCACGAGTATTAATCAGTGCAAAGGTAGCAGCAGCAGTACTTAAGGATGGTTCAACCATCCGTTTTTATGTGAGGTTTAGATCTCAGGTTATTTCCTCAGCAGTGATATGTTTGTGACAAAGGCTGAAAAATGCAGGTTGTTTAACTTTTTTTTTTTTTTCTTCATCGAAACCCACAAGAACACACACTCACACATGAAAGTCGAAATACCAGATTTAATTCCAGATATCTAATTATCAGTATTTTCAAATGGAATACTGTGATATTTGACTACACCCACTTGCCCCCTTTCAATTCTAAAAGAAGAGTTCAAACATAATTCACTGTGAGACACTGTCAATCACGCAGGCCGCGGGAGGTGAGCAGCAGTCCTTACCCATTATGTCTCCGCTTCATAAGCATGATTGGTTAATTTATGTTGTTCTTAGAGAACCGAGGGCCTTCAGTTCTTCTCAGTTGAAGTCTGTCTAGAATAAAATATCCATAAATTGCAAAGATCCCTGTGTGCTCAGTTAAGAATTGGTGCTTCTCTGCTGACAACTGAGGTAGACAGATATAAAGAGAACACCGTTTGTGTCTTTTTTTTTTGTGTGTGTAATCTTGGTGTTGTTGAGGATGGATTTCATTTTCTATTCCACTGCCCTTTGTGCAGCGACTTGAGGAATTGTCTGTTTGATAAGATCCAATTGAGGAATCTTGATTTGTTTTGGTTGTCTGAGGCTGATACGTTTAGTTGGCTTTATTTATGTGCAGACATCTGTTTTGATTTATAGAAGATGCCTGGCAGCTGAGACAGAGGACACTGTATCCAATATAACTGGGCATTTCTATTATGTAAGGTAAATGTTATGAAATGGACTTTTTTTTTTTTTTTTGAATTTGTGGCGCTGTACATTGTGATTTGTTCTGTGGTCATCCAGGTTATTGTTAAGTGTCTTGTAAGCCCAGATGGTGCAGGACACTAAAATAAACAGCCAGTCAATCAATCAACATACTGAGCCTTGTCTGAACGGTCACAATATAGTGGTATAAGTCTTTTAAACAAATAGAAATATTGTGCCTAATTCAAATCTACACACTCTGTTTTTTTACACAGTATATATCTATTACAAGTTAACTGTAAACTTACATCATCAATGGATCACTTGATATGTACCTTGGGGCTTACAGGGGAATAAACAAAGACCCCCTCATTAACAATCGAGTTCAGTTTTTCTTCCTGTTATCATATGTATATAGTACATCATGAGAAAAATAAGCAGTCAATGCCATATTCACCTTGAAACTGCAGTGTACTGATA
Organism: Stegastes partitus; assembly: GCF_000690725.1. NCBI lineage: Eukaryota > Metazoa > Chordata > Actinopteri > Pomacentridae > Stegastes > Stegastes partitus. Next base: position 241,348 of record NW_007578135.1, on the reverse strand, counting down.
TACAGTAGCCAGATTTATGACCGAAGCCTGCTGGACCACCCATGTCATGGTGTAGGTTTTGTATCACCCCCCCCCCCCAATAAAATAAAATAAAATAAAATAAAAATAAAACAAACGTGTAAATACCTAACTGTGAAATACATAGAAGAGTTTTAGAAGTTTAATCTATGTATGAAAGGAAAAACATTACCTGCAGTGGCGTCTGGTGTATATGAACTACATTTCCCACAGCCTCACTGCCATTTCCCAGAGTCCTTTGCGCCGTCCTACCGCTCTCAGTAGTCGGAAGGTCGCACTTTGCAGCGTTGTACTAAAACAGAGAAGAGACCAGACTGCAGTCATGCTGGGACAAGCTGTAAGGCGATTCACAACGTCTGCCGTTCGTTCTTCACACTATGCTGAAGGACCAGGAAAGGTAAGATTATATTGTTAAAGCGATATTGTCATTTTAAATGTACTTTTTGTACGACGCGGCCTTGTCGGTACACACAGCCTGACGTTAGCTAGCGCTACTTGGAGGTCATGTCCGGCTGACAACAGTGTGATTGTAATGCCGGTAACGTTAGCCATACATACAGACAGACGCATATATTTCCTTCCTTATAGGGTAACCAAACATTTAAATTTAAAGACAGACTTGTGGCAGCAGGTCCAGATTTATTGACAAACAGGTAGCCGGTGGATTAGCGTTAGCTTAGCTAGCAAACTATAAGCAAACACCGTTAGCGACACTTTGCTAGTTAGCAAACAACTTTAAAATGCCCAGTAAAGCATTTTAAAGAAAACTAAATCGATGGCATGCATTTAGGAAGATGCAGATACGTTGGTAAGACATTATATCCACAAATCTTTGTAGTGGGAACCTTAATTCCTGAACGGACTGTACTACTCGCTAGCTGCTGTCATTTGAGGTCAGTGCTACATCAAGATCAAAGGGAACCAGGAAACAGTTTTACAACTTCAATTAGCTGTATCCGTTAGCTCAAAACTTCTGGTAACGATGCAGATTATTTCGTATAGATTCACTCATTAAACAATGTTTGTCGATGCTGTAGAAGCATCTGATTTAATAATTAGTAGTGAACATTACCAATAGCATCAAAACAAACTTGTCAGTTTTGTCATTTTTCATGTGGGTTTTTGTTTACAGTGTTGATGAAGTCATATACTGAATTAACATTTACCATGTAAACTGATTGATGTGGCACAAGTCATCTTCAGAAGAAACCAAATATTGAGATGATCTTTTGCATTATTAGGTTTGCAGGCAATCCCTGACTTTTAAATTAAATCTTACCTTTCCTTTTGGAAACTTGTAACTGCCTAGTAATAGTGACACTTTTTATACAAACTTCAAATACTTTCCAAATTGTGGAATTTAAAAAAAAAAAAAAAGGTTTAGCTATTAAGACTTTTTCTAGATTTAATCAGACATGCACACATTTTTTCCAGACGTGCACTGCATCATAATGGCCTTGTCTTTTTTACAGAACCTGCCATTTTCTGTGGAGAACAAGTGGCGTCTGCTGGGCATGATGGTTTTGTTCTTTGGCAGTGGCTTTGCATTCCCCTTCATTGTCGTCAGACATCAGATCCTGAAGAAGTGAAACAGCCCAGTGCTGTTACACAACCTTCAAGGTAATTATACCTGCCATTTTTATCTAATATATCTGCTTTCATTAAAATGTCAGGATGATGTGGCATTTATTTCAGCCTTCGTGCATAAAATGACTTCATACAATTGCACTTCGTCCCATCCCCTCCTTAGCCTTTTTCTCTGTGACATATCTAAAATAAATTACCTGTATGTCTGAGCGTGACGGTAACAAATGTCACGTGGTTTCACATTGCTGCTCTGTTGTGAAGATAAGCATGCACTTTAGCAAGTTAATGTGACAGTTTTTTGCAGACATTGATGTGTATCAGGTGGGGGCAGGTCAGAGTTGCTGTCACACTTATCGTCGCCGGTGTTTACTGAGAAATTGCTTTTCTGACATCAGATGTATGCAAGTCATCTTATCACTTTCTCCCCTGTTTTCTTGTTTCTCCTGCAGGTTGTCAGCTGGAACATATTTATCCATCAGTGTTCTATCCATACAGAAGAATGGGAATCTCTTAATTTTCTTTGTAAATAAAGTCTCCTAAAATATGAACATACCAGTTATTATTTTTTTTCATTTCTGCCAGTTTATTTAAAGTCAGTTATAGTGATTCCATTTATACATAGTGTGGTCAAGGCGTGTCAAATCTCCCTTTATCTTATTAACTATTAGGGGGGAAAAAATGAATAAAAAAGCAGCAGAGAAACATATTTTTATAGCAACAAAATCTTCAAGTATGTAATTGTTGGCTGCATATAGCCTCCACTGTTAAATGTGATTTGCCCCGGTACCACATGTCCACCGTAAGTAGTGGTGCGTCTGCATTGTAAAATTACTGCAGCCCTATTTAAGTACATCCCTAAAGAGTCATAATATGTAGATATATGGTTGGTCTAAAGACAACATGTTGTAAAAGATAATAAACCCATAACTTTGTAATTTTAAACCCTTTGTTACCAGCACCTGAAGCAAATGAATAAAGTGGGAAATTGAAAATTGGGTGTGAGAGGGCTTGCAGTGCACACACCAGTCCTGCTCTTCTGATAGCTATTGTTGCCCCACTCTATAGCCCGGCTCCTCGTCTGAACTCCACTGAATAACCTTTTGCAGTTCAATTAACCCTGTGCTTCTGGCTATAATTATCCAAGGACAAAGTATTAAAAAGGGTGGTGTGGCTGCTCAGTTATTGAAGGGGGGGAAGTAATGTAAAAGTTAAGAGGTTTTCCATACACCTCCTTTCAGGTCTGCCTCCCGCCTGGAGTGGTTTTTTTTTAAGAAATCGGCTAAGGTTAGTTTTTCGTTTGAGGTGCTTGGGTTGGCCTGAAGACATCAGACGAGACATAAAGGGACAAGCTGTAAGCATGAGAAACAACTCGCCGTATACCCTTTGTAACCTCCCTTTCCTGATTTTCACACAAGACTCATAACAACTTGTAAAGCTGTCAGGTGGTTTTGTGTTCTCTTGCATTTATAATGACGTTATACCGTGTAAGCCTCTGGGCTTCCCGGGCGTCGCAGCATTCAGGTCGTGCAGCTCTTCCCGGGTGATAAAGTTATCAGACGTTTAATGGGGTCAACAAGTGGAGGCCGATATTTCATAGTTGTGTTGTATTTCTGGCATTTACAGGTTGACCTTTGTTTGTAGCTCAAGGATAGAGACTTTTCTGGTTCTTGACATATAAACATTGCACAACATCCTAAACTATGCACACAAGCACTACACACACACACACTCCAAGCATTTGTGACTAAAGTAGACAAAGCACACAAACAGTACACTGTGATAGCAGTCTGATTAGCACGTTCTGAGCTAATGCAGCTCAAGACAGGAGGTCAGCTGGAGTGCTGCTTGTCATTGTCATTCCGCTCAATGACGTCTCAAAATCTCCTCTGTTTGCCAATTAAAATATTCAGCCCATCTCAGCCTTAAACAATAATCCGTTCGCAGAATGGTCCTTATAAGTCAACCACGATGATTAAGTGTGTAAGCTCGCTAATTGATGTCCTTCAGCTGCTGACATGAGCCATACTTCATGTTGACTCTTTCTGAGTGCATCTCAAAGATTGCTCAGCTCCGTTCACAGAGGAAGAATGAGCTTTCAAGTGCCATTAGAGACAAATAAGCCTCACTGAAGTGACACTCCATCCAAAGTCTGTCTTTTGAGTATCAAATACTCTTAGCAGACTTGAAAGGTGGCTGTAAAAGTCAGCTTCATCTTTTCCTCTCGCAACCAACAAGTCAATAAAATGACTGCAGTAAGTGATGGGCGCCTATTTTCGTCTTTTAAAGGCAGATCAGTTTGTCCAGGAGGTTACTTTGATTTTGTTTTGATACAGCAGTAAACTTTTAAAAAGCTCCATTGCGGTGCTCTGGACTCTGACAGTATGACACTGATTGAACAGAACGACCAGCAGCTACTTAAAATTTTACAAAATGGCTCACTTTGGTGTTACAGAACGTTCCAGCACTCAGAGTGCTAATTTGGGAATGTCCCCAACATTTGGACCCTTTTGCAGGAAAAAAAAAAGAGATTACAAAGAGATATGCATTTGCTCCCGCTGAGAGTACAAATTTAGACTGGCACTGACACTTAAAGCTCTCGGGTCTGAGAGGAGTGTCACATTATCTGGGTATCCAAGAGTGAAAAACATGCACTAAGCAGTGGGTCCCTTTTTTTTGTGTTTCATAGTTATAAATGATCTATTCTCTGCCATTATGCACTCTTACTGGAGCTTTTAAGAATCCTAGTTGATGCCAGACTCCAACAGCGAGGACCAATTAGACACAATGTTATCTGGACAAGGACCAAGCTGCAGTGCAGTGCTGGCGACTTATGAAAAGTACATAAGGGTGTGCTGGCACAAGGCACGTTGCAGGAGGGGTCCTTTCCACAGTAGTCTACATCACACATTTTAGATGGGCTTGCCATATCTCCGCTGCGTGGCACTTTGAGTGGTTGCAGGAGGGAATCAGGGGGAGACAGAAAAAGAATACATTACAGGAGGATTACGCACCCAGCATGCCAAGTCTCTCGCAGGAGTTTGTCATGCTGCATTTAGTATGTAAGTGTGGGGGGAAATGAAAGAGAGAGAGAGAGAGAGGGGAGTGTTATTGTGTGTGTGTGTGTCAGGGTTTCCTTCTTTCTGTCTTTAACAGGTTTTTCCAGAGTTTACGCCTCCATGATAGCCAATATCTGGTAAATTCATTATTGTAGTTGTCTTTTAATGCTTTACATTCCCTGGCGTACGTGCGCTAATTAAAACAAAGCGTAGTCATTAAAGATCACGTCCATTCCAGCTTATCACCGTTCAGTGATTGCTTAGCGTCACGTCTGCTGTTAAAGTGAACAGGTCACTTGCAATTAACGTAAGCGCAATCAGCTAAAAAGGGTGAAAGCCTTTTACTGTAAATACAGTACAGCGACGGCTCCCCAGCTTTTGATTTTCTCTTTTATCCAACAAACTAATATAGCTTTATATGCTCTTGCAAATATGCAAATCAGCTTATTTGCAGTATTTGTAGCCATTCATTGCAGCCTCTGTAGACTTTCTGCATCTCACGTGTGGAATCTAATTATAGACTCATTTGCACTTCAGAGGGGAAGATAGTGGGCTTAGCTCGGTGTAAAGCATGCACAGCCATCTAATAAAAAAAAAAAGACCTAACGTTTTATTGAATCCCCCTCAGTAAGAGTCACATTTCACATCCAGCCGCAGCATTATAGTCAAACAATTACATTTGTTAGTTGGTGTGAGCCGACTCAATAGTGATTGACGGTTATATAAACATTTACTTACTGTGAATGAGTGTGGGTGCCTGACAAATACTCTACAGGCTAAATTACCCCTCTGGGTGAGTCGGATGAGCTCTAATCAGCCCTCACAAACATCTTGCACAGCGGCAATTCGCAGCACCACCAATCACTCCATTGCATACGGTATCGGGGATGTTCTCGACGTGGCCCACCCATCATATCAGCGTGACGACAACGAGAGGTGAAAGCAGCTGTCTCCAGTCGCTGAACAACACCCTGACACTGCACTGTCAGTCAATAAAGTTTCAAGGACACCATGAACTCCCAAGTTTTTTTTTTTTCTTTCCTTTCCTGCTAAGCCCATCCTCTTTCCCCCTACCTTCTCTGTTTACTACACTTTACCTCAAAGATGCTGACTTGTGGAGAAGCACGGAACTGTCAGCGCAGGAAGATGAAGTGTACACGCGCCTCCCACTTCGTCAGAGTGGGGCTCTACTGCCTCGGCTAGGAACTCTGCACAATTAGTCTAGAACCTCCAGGGGATGGCTGTTCATAGGAGATGAATGCTCTCTAGATACAGAGTCAGCTCATATGTGTGTGTGTGTTTTTTGTATGTCGCAGAGGAGAAGAGAAAAGTGCATTTGGTGGCAATTAACAAACAGTCTCCGATACCCGTAAGAGGCATCATGTCAGAAAAATACATTATTATGTAATTAGTACAGGATATATTGCACACTGCAGCCTTTATATTCATTAATGTTGCAAAACCAATTCATGCATTCAACCTTCTAAAGGAGATCTGCCTCTTCTTTCTTTCTTCTTCTTTTTTTTTCAATAGTGGCAAATCACAAAGAGGCTCTGAAGCCGAAAGGAGAAAAATATGTCATGTGTCACTTCAGGTTTTTTGCGCATTCGGTTTGATATGAAAATAACGTTTGCAAGAGGCCTGGCAGGGATCCCGGTTGAGATGTGAAACTGGCATAATCTCTACATCCCCTTCAGCCCACTTTAGATCCCAGAACAGTCTTCAGTTCAATAATGTAGCACTACACACTGCCACATTTAATGGTAGGAAGTTTCAGGGGTGAAAAAGTTTTCATTTTAAATGATCTTCCCCCACTTCGGTCTGCGCTCTTCCACTTCCAGCCTCATGTTAATGCCTCCGCAGGGTTTGGATGTGGACGGATGTGCATTTTTATTTTTTTTTACCCTCTTGCTTCATACAAAACATTTTGAATTTAGCTCTGTTCCCTGTGAGTGAAATTTTCATATTCCATTTTTACCAGCTGTCTGTTATAAAATCCATCTTGGGATATAAAAAGCCTACACTCAATCACAAGGTTTTGAGGTCTTCGGCCTGCGAGTGTTTATTGACTCCTGTCCAGGCCCCTGTGACTGAACACCAAGTGATTTGGATTTGATCTTGGTGAAAGTCCTTGAATTTTCTCCTCCCTGTGAAAGTTATTATAGTCTGTAATATAGCCTGAAAGATATCTTTTACTCGGATGAAGCATCTCTGGAGGTTTTCTGCTGTGATGGGACAGTGCAAATGCAGTGTGGGAATAAGGTCTGACAATGTGAGACTACTAGAAATGGAGAGTGAGAAGGACGGCAAGGGGGGAAAAAAAGAAAAAAAAAAGGAGGCTCAGTCGATCATTTGTTGTTGTTTTCTCTGCTTTGGGTTTCTTTCCTCCCACAGACGGAGAGAAAATATTTGAAGCTTTTCTCAGGCAGAAACTGTGTCTGTTGCTCTCCAGTGGTCTCTCTCCCTTGTTACTCGCACTGGAAAGATTCAACCCAAGGCATTTCGCACGCTGAGAGGCATCTGCCACAAACCTGCATATTCACATGCATATTTACACTCACATAAGCCCCGAAACAGATGCACAAACATAGTTCAAGTACATCCACAGGAACACTGCTGAAATATGTATACAATATTTACATAAACACACATTCAACCACAAGTCCAAACACACTTTTGGACAAAAACAAATAAACTGTCATATTTCTGTTAAACCTATAACAAAGCTGAATTTTCAAGACAACATCGATGTCGCTTGTAGTTGCATAAATTAACTGAGTAAATGCAGCTGATGTACAATTTAGCCCCTTTTTTTTTCTCTTCCTGAAATGGTGCCACATATGTAGGCTAGCAGCGTCTGCATTACAGCTCCGAAATAGCTCTGGAGAGCAGCTGAATGTAATGTCAATTTTTACTTGCTGCACAGACAGCTGGATTGAAGAAAACAAAGAGATATTGATGGATATAGAGTACAGAAATGGGCTGCACAGGTACAGGGGGCTGTATATTTACGATTGTTCCCAATTGGAAACAAACACTGTCCTGAAGTCTGAGCGTCTGCACTTTTATAGCTTTTGCAGCTCTGTTTACCATATTTGTGAGATTTCTGATGTAGCTCTGCAGTAGTCTCCCAGGACATAGATGCAGAGGTACATAGTTAGAGAAAAAGCAGTACAGTTGTGCACTACTGTAATGCTCCTGGGCAGCTTAACAGCTCCCCCATCTGGACGAAAACTTAACTATCAGGCTGCAACATGTAATAAATTCTGGGAGGCTTAAAATGCTTGTCAGTGCCAAGGTTACAGCTGCTGCATGATGAGAAAATTGTCCTGCTGGAATCAACACTCTTTATAATTTAAGCAACTTTTCAGTGTTTTTTAATTTTTTTTCTTTCTTCCTTTATCATGTCCTTCAGTTGTCATGTATATTATTGATAAGCAACTCGGGGTCAAATGAAACTTTGACAAACTCGTTATATAAAGCTCCGAGCAGCACAGTAAGAGTCCATACAAGCGCAGTTTGATCACATCACTTGGTTTTTGTGAGTGTATTTGTTCAGAGGGCAGGATGCAACTATAATTGTTTCCTTTGAACGCAGGAACAGAGCACTCACAGAGACACAATACAAGTCACAAAGGCACGACTGGCTGTGCAGGGGGAAATATGAATGAAAGGCTTGTGTCTCGCAGAGACAGGGAGAGAGAACTGGGGCAGAGGAAGGCACATGGTGCTCAGAATGGTTTATTTTTCTGAAGACCAGTCTCCTCCAGGATGTTCTTTGGACACCACAGATGTTTTGGATGTAACGAACGGGCACAATTCGGGTTGGCCTGAGTTCAGTTGGGTCTTTGAATGGCGCCTTTCAAAGCTCTGCCGAACCACATGGTGCCCAGGACCTCAGCCACAAAGCCTCGCTAGACGAGCTCAACATTGCAGACAAAAAAAAAGGATCAAATGGATCTTTTATTCGCTTACTTGTTTATTAATTTATTTATTCTTATTTGGATCCTTTAAAGGCATAAATATTTGTTATACAAATGAGATGATATTTTGAAGACGCCACTGCGTGACATGTAATCCCTCTGGTACTTTCAGCATGAAACGACCCCGCGGATAGAAATCTTTCTCAGCATCTTTCAGATCTGCTGTCAGTGATGAGCCCCTTAAAGTCCTGTTTGGTGAAGAGAGAGAGAGAGAAAAAAACTTTACTTTTACAGCAATTACTCAGAGTTATACAATTTTAATTACCTTTCCATTTTCAACAGGATACAGACCACTTCAGAGTTTTGTAAGTTCTTGGTCTCTTTAGATCTTTTAGCAGACTTATTAAGCGAGAATTAGATTTCCGATTCCTTTTTGCAATTAGAAAATGCATATGATACAGAATATACGAAGCTCCCACCTGATGAAATCATAGCCTGCTGATTTCAGTGTGCGCATGTGGAGGGTTATGCAAACAAAACCATCCCAAGACTATAGCCTCTTCACTCTGACAGGAGAGGCCAAGATATCCAATTAATAGCAGAGGTTAAAGTTGACTTTCCACTGGCTGGTCCAATCACAGTAGGTACCCCGGTTAATTTGGTGAACAAAGTCATGGCAGGGGTGGGTGGCCACTTAGGAAAAAGCGAGGCGAGGAGAAGGGATGGATGAGAGGAAGCACGATAAGGACTGAGGGAAAGATTGCGGCCCCCTGACAGCTCAGCTTGCATGGCAAATGAGGAAGCTGACTGAACAAAAACATTTGCTGAATCTGTAATGGGAACGATCAGAACACTTCAGGAGAAAGTCGTGCGCTGCAACAAAGACCAACACAAAACTTTTGCGACAACCGCAGCCAGACAGGTCCAACTGCAGGTTTTACTGCCAATGTGGAGGAATTTTTTTGAGCATAAAGTTTGCTCATAAATGTCATTTCACACTCACAGTTTGGTCAGAAATCTTGGGTCAGACCTGTGTTTGTTACACAACAAAATACTGTCAGGAATACTTTATCTCTGCTCCGTCCAGAGCTGTAGGACACGATCAGAGAAGCTGTCTGATGTGGCATGTGGCTCTTTCTTTTTCAGAGTACCCTCATGGATACACAATCAAAAGCATCGCTCACTTGACTCTACCCAGGAAGCCGGTGACTCTCCACTGCAAAAAGAAATCTCTGAGCTTGCAAAAAAAGATTGATGGCTGTTGCCAGAATATAGTACATATACACACACCTCATTGGGACTGCGCACCAGTCTCTGGTCTGACAAGCAGCCATGGACGATGTTTAAGCATATCTGCTTCTTCCTAAATTCATATACAGACACTGATGGCAGTTTCTCCTCAGCAGGCAGAGAAATATTCCCGTCTGCCGTCTTTGTTTCTCTCTCCCCCATCTCTCACCCTGCACCCCGCCATCTCCGTCACATCTTCCGCGCTTTGGTTTATGAATCCAAACTGACGGCAGGCAGACTTCTTTTCAAACTTTGAGAAAAGTGACTCTGAATAGAACATGTAGCCCTTCGGCTCCTGGGGACTCTGAAACTCCAGAGCTTTCTTGAGTGGTGCATTTCAAAAGTGAAGAAAAAAAAAAATTCAAAACAAAGACTCAGAAGAAGTGGAAAATATATATATATATATTTCCAAGAATTTAATAATGATAACCCTCGAAAGCACAGGTACTAAAGTGATTTATGAAAGTTGGGGATCATATTTGTTTAATAAAAAAAAAAAAAAAATCCCTCACAGAACTTTAGCCACACATTACCGGAATTTCACTGTTGTTTCATCATTTCCAGCGGAGATCTAACCTATCGTTATAAGCTCTTAAATAAGGCATTCTCAGCAGTATTATCTTGATGCAATGTCATCATATCACAGAGTGCCCTTATTCTGAATAAATGTTTTCATCTATCCTTGAAAAGCTTCCCCTATGGCTATAGCATAATATTTCATTACTTTGGTGTAATTTTCATCGGAATAAAGTGAACAAAGTATGTAGGCTTAATTCGATGCAGCTATGGTCTGTTAGAGTTTGAGATTGAATTTCACCTACCTTCAAAGTCTCCTAACACAATTAAGCGTAGTTCTTTGACTTTAAATGTGATTTCGTTCTGAAGTGTCTTTGTTCTGAATGTCTATTCTTAGAAGTTAATTGCATTTTCAGCCGGTGTTGTTCAGCAGTATAAAATGGGCATTTATGACACCTCGCTTATATCTCTACTCACAGGCCGCCCTGTTGTCTAATACCCCTCTGCAAGGTGAAATTAATACTTTTTGTATCTTTAGCTCAATGGAATCTGGGTTATAGCAGAAGTCTTTATTGGTAAAGGAAATGTGTGAATGTGATTTTGATTTTTTTTTTTTTTTCCCTCTCTGCTTTGCTACTAAATTGGTTATGTGTTCTCAGGAAGTTTCACAAAGACCCCACTTTTAGTGGCTGAAAATTTCAGTGGTTCATTAATTTGCTTTTCTTTGTAAGATCCCTAAAAGGTCACTTAAAGTTAAAGTGAATGGCCTGCCTTACAGAACAGGAAGAGATGGTCTAATTAAACTGTGCCCTTCACTACTGTATTTAACCTCGGACTGTTTTTAATGACTTACTCATATAGAATGGGCTTGATTTATATTCCATTTATTCATGGCCATATAAAACATGGGCTGGCCCTCCACAAAAGCCTTGGTCTTAGCTAGGGGTTATCGCATTAAGGCAATTACAGTGTGCAATAGGGAGAGTCAAATATCCAACGGTTATCATTGTGAGAAGAACTACAGCATAACTCTTTATCCTTTAAAGTCATGTTCACAACAAATATATGGATAAATGTTCCCGCTCACCTTCTGACAGTGAATGACTCTGAAGCTCAGGGTGATGAACGGCACAAACAAATAAAAGGGAAACAATGTGGAGTTGGTTGGGTTTTGTAAATACATAATATAGCTGAGTGTCTAACCAATTGGTCCTTGCAAACCCACTGTCCCGGGAGCCTCCTCAGCAGCCATCTGCGAGTGATGCCGAGAGAATAAGCAACGGGGAGTTTGGGAACTCTAGAAATGCTGAATCAAATCTGCGCTGCCAGCTGCGAGAGAAGAAAAGTAAGATGTGGCGGCCTGGGAGTGAAAGAAATAAAAGAAGAAGTCAAAGAAAAGCTTTTTATATCGTGAGAAAATAATGCTTAAATGTTAGTAGGCCAAGGTTTCTCAGTGGAGGTGAAATGCTAATTAAACTTGCAAAAACACAACAAAAAACAAAGTTCAAATATTTGCTTAACTTTTCTTTTCTTTTCCATCACGGAGTTAAGCAGATAATAAAACATGCATGAGTGTAGCCAGGACTGGATTATCATGAGAGAAATGAAATAAACTTTATGAAATGGTGCTGTGCAGTGCTCTCAGCAACAACCATGCCTTCTAAATAATGGTATTCATAACAAAATGTGCATTTTTGCATGCATTTGCATGTAATTGAGTAAGGGAATGACCGACTCAGGGACAAGGGAAGGAGGGGGGGAGTCAGGGAGTTTGGGAGGGAAGGAATAGGCTGCTCTATCATCTCCACCCAGACACCACTGGGATTTAGAGTGAGAGACAGTACAGAGCTGTGGAGAGACAAATCACTTCTCTTGACCTTTGAGAGAACAGCTACATACAGTAATAATCCACTGAGGGGGGACGTTGAGCTGGTCATAATATTGGGGTTTTCACTTTTGCTGCAGAGAAGTACTCTTGCAACATACTGCTGAGGAAGATAAGACTGGAAGGATGGAGGCCTCAGCAGTCCTGCGGAGCTCTTGCACTTATACGTGTTTGTGGGTGTACGATCTCTTGGTCTTAGAGCTCTGGTGATTATGGGAGAATTCGTTTATCTCGCACTTTAAAACCAACCACAATGCAACAGCGCGCTGTGAATGCTCAAATCATTTTAAAGATTTGTTCCAGCTGGATCAAAGTCTTCCTTACAGTGCTTTTGGCTGCATTTTCCCTCCTAGCAAGCAGTTCACTGAGGTCTCGAACACTGAGATTCCCACTTTATGTGCCTTCATTAAATTCTAACTAGTGCTATAATTCTCCTCCCTGTGATTCAAAAGCTCTTCTCTGCACTTTTTTTTTTGCCACAGACTACATGTGGGATATAGCCTGCAGTGATGTGCAAGCAGTGTTGCAGTATTATGGGCCCTTAACTTTTTCATCTGCCACAGTAAAGAGGTTAGCATGATGGACTAGTTACTGGTGGTGCCTGTCACTGTAGTGTGCACTCCACTCTGATCTACATCGTTCCGGGCTTTAAGTACTTCTTCATGCCCTGAGCAATTATTGGCTGCTTCACTATAGTCTGCCAGAGAGAAAGCTGGAGATGTATTGGTGGGAACAGTACTGTTTCTGCTGGTGAATTATTCATCTGTTACATTACTGTAGAAATGATTTAGAGCTTCGTCTAAGATTGCTTGATTCACTTTCACCTGTAATTTCTAACAGCTAATTCCGCCGTCGCTCTTTGTCCCACCTCAGAGCGCGGTGTTTTTTTAAAAAGGTTACACGTCGCTGTTGTTGGATGACACTTTTGTCCTTCTTTCTCACGCAGTCACACTGAATGATTTTTATCAGAGGTTTTCCTTTTCGTCATCATTTGTTCTTTTTATCATCCACCTTCCAACTTGCAGGTGATTGATGAATGGGTTCAGATTTAAAGAATTCATCCGCTTCTACCAGACGGTGCTACCTGTTTGCAGTCAATGCATCATCTCTAATCATCATCCCCGCCACCCCTTCAGCGTGTGGGGAACCCCTCTGAGTTACCTTCTTAATGTATTGCTATTAAGACACATACAGAGGGAGCGTGTCTTCCTGCATGTTCTACTGAATATAACATGATCAGGCCCAGTGGACTCAGTGGCACCTTATCACACAGGCAAATTAATAACTGCCACAAACACTCAAATGACTTATGAGGTTGTAATATTTAAAAAAAAAAAAAAAAAAAAGCATCATCTACCATGAACAGTGTGCTGTACGACATAATAAATTCCAGGAGAGCACAAATACACGCCACTTTATTATTACAAATAATAAATGAACATTAGCCAACTGGTAATGCAACCAATTTGTCTTTCTGAGGGTCGCTAATGACGCAAAACACTGTGTGAACTCACCAGAAAGAACTTTGGATATTCTGGCACTTTCCATTAAAAATTGAAATGCAATCAGTGTTGTAATCTTCAGCTGCAACTCTTGCTAAAGTCAATGGTGCTGAAACAACAGCCAGCCAGTTCAATCTAATATCAATCAATCATAAGAGATTGTGCTCGCTGGATGAAACTGCTGAGACAGAGAGATGGAAGCAGGCTCCGCTGGTGGCGGCGTATACATGCTCGCTGTGTATGTGCCACGTGGAGACGAATGCGAATCGATTGAGGAGCTGACTAAATGTGCGCCACAGCCTTCTGTTGCATTGTAATTTTTACAACAAATACGCGCTTTGAACTGTGTTTGACCTTCAATAAATACGTTTCCTTGTTCTTTAATCTGGGGGACGTCCTTGTCTCCGTTCGCTGCCTGCGCTCGTTAAATATCCTCTCATCGGGTCACGGGGTCACGGACACTGGGCTTAGCTGTCTGGGTTTTCCCGTGGTGTGGAATACCAGAGAAGTGAATGCCAGTCAGACACATGCACACGCACATCAGCTCCAATGAATGGGATGAATTATGGGTTTCCAGGGTTTCACAGAAAGTGACTTCAGCAAGAGCCACAATAAAGTTGTACCTCATATCCGCACAATGAGGGAGGCTGAGGAAGGAGGGAGAAGTTTGTGTTCTGCATGTAGCATCACGTCACAAAAATGGAAACGCACATTGTTGGAGTGAAAGGAAACTGTACACACAAACCTCCTTCCTCCTATGATTCAGTGGCTCAGTAAAGCCTAGATGTCGTAAATGGGATTTATGTCGTTTAATTAAGCTTTTGTACAATTACCCTTATTTACAGCTGCACGAAGCAGGCAATGGGGAACTTGTGGCAGCGCGAGCCAAACAGAGAGGTCGTAATTTCTGTCCTTTACTTCTCATTGTTCCCAAGATATGAGAACAACACTCCTGAGTATGTAGGCTACATGATTTGTTTGGTGAAGCTGAATATTTTTACATGAATCCCGGATCTGCGCTCCTTGTGTTTGTAATAATAACTATAACTCCTTTGTCAGTCACATTATGCCACAGCTTTAGTTTTGGACAGCCAGAATGGTTGCTATTTAAAAAAAAAAACACCTTGTTATCATAATAAAACACATGCAAATGTCGCCTTCTTGAAATGCATTCTGAGATTGTGATTTTTTTTTTAATCTTCTCTCAATACACATCTTTCATTCCCACCAATGTGTTCCCAAATTGAAGAGGTAACACGAGGCTGTTACATCCCATAATGGTGATGTATTTCCTCGCTTCTTATATTTGGCAAATTTTAAGGACGCCCGCTTCAGCTTTGATGTTGCAGTGCCATCTATTGGCCGGTCCAAAGTGCTCCCGCTTTGGCATGCCCGCAGATATAGAAAATAAATCAAAACATGTGATTCTGTGTACCATGCCTGTTTGTTTTGACAACAACAGAGGCCCCTTTCTGACAACTGTTCCCATCTCTGTTGTCAAACCATCAGAACACATGGCAGTGTCTGTGTGCGCTGGCTCTGTGCCATGTGGCAGACTCGCACTGAAAAACCTGTGACTGTCGGCATTGTTGTCACTTCAGGAGGACGCGAGTCTCATCAACGTAGGCATTGTGAAAGCAGGAGTCGCACACCATTATCACCGCCGGTGTTTCGTTTAAAAATGCATCACGTCGCCTCTAATGTGAGAAACGTAACAAAATGAGGCCTTTTTTTGTGCATTATCCGTCATTACAATTACCTTTTGAACATTTTCGCTCGGGTGTTTCGCAGATGAATGGTACATTGTGTCCTTTTTTTTTTTTTTTTTTTTTCTCCCGTTTTATTCAGACAAAACATCTCTTGTTTTAGGATTGCAAAATCTGACCAGAAGAGGGGGCTTTATCCACACTTTTCATCTCACTCGGATAAGACATGGAGACCTGCAAGTCACCATACCTTCATGTCAGCTTACTGGGAACTGATACCAAGTGAATGTAAAGTAAGTTCTGCTCAACATTTAACGGCAGTCGGTTAAAAAGTGCTTCTAAAGGAATCTTGTAAAGGTGTTTGCATCTTTTTAAAACCTACTACTTTCACGTAGAACATCTTAACCTTAATCTTATCACTCACACAGATGGTGAAGAGCAGAATCAGTATCTCTTTCTCTTCACACCACAGGCTGTGCCACGGCCTTCTAAGAATAGCCTTCTGTTTGCTTTTTTTGTTTGTGCATCATGCCCTTTCATCAACCCTTCTGAAGGGGATGGGACATGAAACTAAGCTTAGACATGCAACAGGCCCCCGAGGCATCACGACTGAATGCAGGGCTTTACTCCTCATTATGGTCCTCATAAAGAGGCTTTTGGACGCCATTGGCCCGGGGAAGTCAATGGTGAAGTGAAAGAAAGAGGAAAAGAGAGAAAATAAATAAATAAATAAAGAGGAGGACGGAAGAAAGAGCAGAACAAGAGAAGCAATTCTGAATTTGCCAGTCACAAGACAAACATGGCGGTTAGACGGCGAGTTCAGAACTCTATCTATCCACGTCAACCTTTCATCACAGATGGGCGTCTGCCAATTACGTTCAGTCTTATTAGCTTTATCATTAGTTTCCACACACAGCTGCAGCACAACCCTGAGAGAAAAGTGTATCCTCAGCTTGCACTCCCAACATGTGGGTATTCACGCAGCCTTGGATTATGAATTCATAAGCTGCCATTGTTGCAGAAAGTGAGAGAGGAGGAACAGCAAACACAGCTACATTCACTGCACTGCAGTCAGCATCTCAGGGCATTTTTACACAGTTTTGAAAGACAGTGAAGGAAGGGAGCGATAAAAATAGTTCCTGTCTAGTCAGTAATGAAAAAACCATCCGTTCTCATGCAAAAGCTATCCTTCATTTTGTCTGAAAAAAAACCCCCCAAAAACCCTACAGCAACATCAGGAACTTCTGACCTGTTCAATCAGGCGTGAACCACACTACAAAAGTCGACATCAAGTGGTCCTTTGAATTGTCTTGAATCCTTGTTTTGTAGTGCCAGGAAGCCGGTTATATTTTTTAATAATTAAAAAAAATTGCAGCCCTAAATCAAAAGTGCTCGGATAAATTTTATATTCTGCTTACAGATGCTGAGGAGGTACAGCAACTCTGCAGCTGGAGGGCAGAGGCTGTCAGTGTGTGTTTATGTGTGTGTCTTTGTGAGGGGTGGTGAAAACATTAGCTAATAAAAGCAGGGGGATAAAGTACTCTTTAATTAATTGCAGTACAAGTTTCGCCCCCGAGCCAAAAACGATGCCTACTCCTGTTTTTCAGAGAGCCTGAGAAGATTGCCTCTGGTGAAAATACAAGCTCTTTGCTGCAGGCCTTTTCCAGTCAAACTGAGATCAGCCTAAACTTCAGCATCGGGATCATTACAGTGTGAAGCGGAGAGGCCACAGGTTCAGCTGCCTGAACGGTTTGAAATATTGGCAAGCGGGGCACGAACACAACACTAGAAGCTGCGTTGTGAGATGATATTTCTGGCTGTTTCTACTGGAATGCATGGGTTAAGCTCATAGGATGAATATCCTTGCTCTTCTAATGGCTTGCCCTAGATTTCCCCACCTGCAGTGGCCCTATTTTTCACTGTGGCGTATTGTCCAACATCACTCCTCCGCTTAACACAAAACAAAGCCTCCTACAGTGTTACTCTAGGCACCCCATGGGAGCTGCTTTGTTGAGACCCAACTTCATCACGTAGCATCCTTTTTTTTCCGACACCCTTTCCAGGGAGAGGATTATGCATATATAGATAGCAGACTCTCACCTCTTGCCTCCAAGCACTGTGCTGATTTATAATGCAATCTAGTCCATAATCTTAATTTGTTTTGCATGATCCAAGCTTTTCTTCCAGAGGGGTAATTTGCTTGTTATTGAGCCTTTGAATGATATAAAGAGCTTCACAGGGGGAACTTCTGTAGCACGTAGCCATGTTGTTTTTGACATATAGACCCCCGCAGCTGAAGCGATCAAACAAAATGCTGCTGCCAGATCGGCGAGTCAGCGTGCGAGTTTATTAAGAGCCACTGTCGTGATGTCACTAACAGCTGTGTAAACTGCATCTCTTGGCATGCAGAGGTCCTTTTATCCTACAGTGGCATCCTTGTATTTCTAGCTACTGCTGCTTGCAGAAGTATGAGGCAGCAGGGCAAGAAATTAGCTACATTTCAGTGGTAACATTTTAATTTTATTTTTGTTTACATACACTATGGACATTGCAACAGCTAGTGATGCAAAAGACATAATAATAACTTATACCATATATTAGCCTAAATGTATTAAAACCCAAAATATTAGCCACAAAGGGGGTTTGCACATATGAAAAGGTAATATAATATGGAAATTAATCAACTAAATAAGCAAATAGTTTATGTTATTTGTGTCAGGTGGGCTAACGATGAACATGTCACTTTGGTTTGTGAAGAAGTCCTTCGAAGGCAAAGCATGCTATCTTACATTGATGTTAATTACGTCTAGGTCTAGGGTCAGTCATTATGTCAGACATATTTGAGATTTGAGAGGGATAAAAAAATAAAAATACTATCAACATCAAGCACACATACAAAACACATAAATCTATTCTATTTAGCTCGGTTTTACAGATGGCATCTCTGACGCTTCTAAAATACATCCTCAACTCAAAATCAGATTTCATGCTATTCCTGTTTCATTCAATAAAGTTGCAGGTAACAAGAAAAAGAACAATATCACAGTAAAGGGAACCTATGGGTGTCCATGAACCCAAACAGATCTCTAGGGTTCCCTCTCATCCCTACTCTCACCCCAACCGGTCAAGCCAGATGGCGACCTTTCCTGAGGCTGGTTCCCGTTAAAGGGAGGATTTTTTTTTTTTTGGTTCCTTCCTACTGTCACCAACTGCTCGCTCATAGGGAATCCAAAGGCAGTTTTGTATTGTTGGGTTCCCTATTCTCTTCACCTTACTATGAGAAGTGCTATGAGGTGACACATTTAGTGAACTGGCACTATATAAATACTACTAAATTGAATGGAATGGAATGTTTTGATTTTACCTCTTTAGAATCCATCTCTCTGTCCACCAGCTACACCTGCTTTTCAGCAAAAGGGTGGCTCACACTCGCCCATGTTTTCCAAAATTCAAAACGATAAATTATGCTCCATATTTGTAATAAAACACACTAGAATAAATGTTACACGAATATGATATTATGTTTTTTCTCATATGCAGCATTAGTAGACAAGATCTACTTTTTGAAAAGAAACAGTGTACATGAGAAGTATCACACAAGCAGAGAAATGAGCCAGAGTTGTGCCACAGGAAACATGCCGAGGGTTGGGTGTATGTTTACGCTCACACAGATTCTACCACGTATACCGAGTGGGCTCCACCATCAGCCACAGGGAAGCAGATCAAGCAGAATTAAACATCATTCACCTCAGAGTTGAACAGTGGGGGGAGGTTGCACAGGTGATTGTAAAACACAGCCAGCCTAAGTAACGGATTTGCTGAACATAGCACAGATCAATAAGTATGCGGTGTGTTTCCAGGTTCTTACCCTCGAGAGATTCCCTACGCTGGTGTGATCAAACTGTGGTCACATTCACTTCTCTGCCTCACCGCCCCTCTCCACCTGATGCGTCTACGTACATGTGCACACAAACCTGAGGCATCGTTTTGATGAGTAATCATTTGAGTTCAGGGAGGCATTACTGTAAGGAAAGCTGTCAGTGCATTTATTACATCAGACTGTGACTTAATCTAGTCTGCAGTAAGTGTATGAGTGAGACGGTAATAACAACAACATCCCCTAATGTTACTTTTAAACAGGAAACACAGTCTTTACAGCTGGTTGTAAAAAAAAAAAAAAAAAGCTGTAATTTTCTCCATCCCAGAGGAAAAAACAAAAACAAAAAACAGCGGTCAGCTTAGATTCACGTTCTTTTTTCGTAGCTGACTCAGTTTCTATCTGTGCATGAAAACACTAAAACCCCATCACATTACAGTGCTGTCTTGTTTTCCCAATTTATAAAGCCATAAGCATGCCTGACGCCCTGAAAATTGATCATGGGAAATCCCTGCAGGGTGACTGATGATGTTGCAGACAAAAGAAAGCAAATTACACGGACACCGGACATGACACTGTACGCAGCTTTACGATCCTATTTAGGCTCACTCCCCAGCCCTAATCCATTCTTTATCGATGTATGCGGAGCAAACATCCTAAAGCTAGACATTTGAGTCGGACAAAGTGATCTTCGTTGTGTTTGAGGAATTGCTCGGCGATGTTTAACAAGCAGATCACCTTAAAGACTTCCCTCTGACGACTGGCCTGTGAGAATTAAACGAGGGCTTCGCCTCCTCACCGCTACCCTGATTTCTCATTTTGCTTTGCAACGATATTGATCTGTTTCGTCCTGTTACGGGCTTTAACGAAGGATTCCAGAGAAGATCGCTGATGGGATGTTGCTTCAGTACCACCTCTGCTGTGAATAATGCCAATAAAACGCCCAGAGGTGATCAATGGTAAAGATTGTAGCAGTTGGAGAAGGTTATGCTTGTTTGATAAATGAGCCTCAGCTTGTTTTTATGGTGGGCATATAGTATCTGTGAACATGTCGTCCATTGAAATAAAACAAGTTTAGCTCAAACGCACCAAAAGTAAATGGGAAATGTTAATCATTTAAATCTAAAATGACACCTTATCATTACAATTTTGATACCAGTGAAGCTTGTTTAAATGTTCATTTATGCATTTTCTGTAAAGAACAGAGTGAAGTGAAATGCGGCCCATCCACACAGTATGCGCTTACACATCACCATATGAGTAAAAAATATGTTATGAGCATGACATATGTGTTAGAGCGGCACAGAAACACAGACTGTTGTCCTATCCTCTCCATGGGAGCGCATGGTGCTCCGCTGTGACAGTCAGCATTGAACATGTCTTTGGGGATGCTCCATTATTTACACCATGCCTTCCTGTGGCCCCGATGAGACATGACAGGAGCCACAGGAAGCTCATGAATTAAACAGAAGGGCCTAAAAGCACAAGGGGAGGGTGATGGGGAGGCCTGAGGACACAGCCGAGCACCGGGACTGCAGATTGCAACGCACATGTCGCTGCAGCCTGAGGGGATGGAGGGAGGTGAGGCTGGAGGAAGGGGACACACGGGGACAGAGGGAGATGAGAGAGCGGTTGGAAAAAGATTTTGTCAAAGAAGAAGTAGTGCAAAGATAAAGAAGAGAGGAGAGAAAAGGGCAAGGGCAGTTTTAATTTAGTCGGAGCGACATTAATCCCTTACTGATGCATATAAAATATAGGAGGGAAGATGATATCATGCGTTCATTTAATGAGATGTGTGATGTCTCAGCTGTTGCTGAAATAGGCAGGGCAGCTTCTGGTGTCAGCCCGCATGTCCGGATGGATGCGATAACCTCATTTAGGCTGTGACTCATCACTTGATGCGGCAAACCAGTAAAGACTATATATATCTCACTATAGATTTTTTTTTCCGCATGGTGCATGTTGTATGTGTATAACAAAGCTAAAGGCCAAAACTGAGTTTAATTAAGACTGTAAATTAGTTTGAGTTTTGTAATGTCTCGAATACAGTGGCGATTTGCTCGATACCATTCCCTTATGGTTTTCTCTCTCTCTCTCTCTCTCTCAAACACACACACTGACACACACACTTACGTGTTTTATGAGGCTGATATTTGTAAGTAACTTTTTACAGGAAGTGCTTCTAATGACAACCCTTTTCATTGGCCACCGGGGAGCTGCTGTCCGTCTCTCATGGCATCCCCAGACGGGAAAAGGAACCGCCCAGACCACTGGTGCCAGGGTGATATCATCTGATAATCAACCTCGAACATGGGCGCTGAGCCACACAGTGCATTTTCATAAAGTGAAAGGTCTTCATCCTTCACTTTCCCCTTTTATATTCAGGGTTTTTTTTTTCTCCTACAAATATTGATTCTGAGGAACAGGTGAAATTGGCTTGTCATATAAAATGGGAAGTTGTGAGTGTTATATATATCTGAATGGCTGCCAAGTAAATTAGGCTTATTAACTAGAATCAGTAAGTTTTTTTTTTTTTCTTTCTTTTTTTTAAACCTCAACCTGAATGCAGCTTCTCTTATTGATGCAGTCCATTAGTTGTAATAGTAGTCTGTCTGTGGAGTATCAGTTGTCATTTTACTTGCGCTTGAGTGCTCTTAATTCCCTCCAGAGCCCATCTGGACAAGAATCTTTTCAAACAATAAGAGAGGCAGGCAGCATGTAAGCTGGACTTTTTACACAAACATTTCAATTATTCTTGAATCAACATCTATGGGCTCAAACATGTTGCAGCGTGTTCAGTCTATTTAGCAAGGCAATGATATATTAATGCATTTACACTGAAAAACATCTATTTAATCGCTTTGATCTATTTGATATCTATAGCATGTAAAATAATTTTAAAACCTTGTTTTGATGCATCAATGAATAACTGAAGACCTCTTGGTAAAAGAGGAGCTGATATGCTACAGTTAACCCTTATTTTCTCTTTCAACACACAAGCAACCAAAAAAACTAAAGTATGTACTTCAGGCTGCAGGGGGACCCATTGGATTATATTATTCTCTGATCCAGCTGTCTGAAAAGACTTAACACATTTGATGAATAAAAATAAACAGAAACATTTTTTAAAAGGCTTTTCCGTATGTCTTTTAATATCTTTGTGATAGAAAAAAAACCCAGTAGCGGTAGTCATAGAAAAGAACTAACCACACATTTCACTCTGTATTTAACACCAAACCTTGGTGCAGCAGAGCTTGGTGCTGTGTTGTCTTTGTTAGAAGGTACTGAAACCACAAGAATGACATTTAGAAGTCATTGACAACGCTGCTGTAAGTGCCACTAAGAAATACTGCTCAGTCTCCTCAGTCAAAGTTGTCCTCGTTTTATGAATCGAAAAGCTGTGCATGCACAGAGCTGCCCACTTTCTCCAGCCATCCCTCTCTAAAGTGTGACTGAGGGGGCCATGTGCTCGCCGTCCCCCCTCCACCTCCACCACCCCCTTCTCACCAACACTCAGCCCATATGTGCATTCGAGTGGCAGCTGCAAACTCCCCCGCTTGCCCTCTGAAAAAAGAAAGTGAAAAACAGCCTTCTACACTGCAGCGAAAGTAGGAGAGCGTCTCTAGTCAGCC
Organism: Stegastes partitus; assembly: GCF_000690725.1. NCBI lineage: Eukaryota > Metazoa > Chordata > Actinopteri > Pomacentridae > Stegastes > Stegastes partitus. The sequence continues at coordinate 218,356 of NW_007578135.1, read as the reverse complement.
TGTGTCTGGCAGTCATTCTGAGTGTCAGGAAGAAACAAAGAGAAAAAGGAAAGAGAAAAGGCCTTTGAAATGCATTGTAGAAGGGGGAAAAAAAGTAAATGAGTAATTTGCGAGGCTTCTGTCATTAGTATTTATCTGCCAAGATGGAGAGTCTTTTTTTTTTTTGTGTAATTTCACTGTTTTGTAATTAAGCCGATGCATTAATCACATGCATGTGTGCGCACACCGCCACATACACAACCTGCAGTTATCCATTATAAAGAGCCACAGTGGCCTTCCCATCTGCTTTCTCCAACTCCTCGGGGAGGACGAGCAGCACAGCAGGCACATGTGGGCACATATTTAGGCAGCGCCAGAGGAAGCCTCATCTAGCGCCAATTAGAATATTACAGGACAAGTGGACGGGCAGGGAAACAAATGTTAGAGTGTATCGCACACGCGGACACAAATATGCGGCAGGGCTCATACTTCCGTCTCTTTCACACTACTAGTATTCTTACATATGGCACAACGAAATGAAATGTCACTTTGTACCCACACAGCAGTAAGACAAGGACCTGTTGCTTCCTTCAGCAGAATATATTTGGTCCAAAAGAGGAAGTGAGTTAATGTGGAGTGCTAGTAGACTAAGCAGACCACATAAAATGTTACTGAAAAACAGAAGAGCCCAAGTCTTGTTTTAAGTCTTTGTTGCAGCATAAAAGCTGCACCAAGCAACAAAAAGGCAACAATATCATGGGTCCCCGATGACAGGAAACTTACATATTATGGATATATTATACAAAACATATTCCTGGACATAATTTATAATCCGTGCAGTCTCTTGTAGGGGTTTGTCTGAGTGACTCCATGCAGCTTTAAAGCACAAAATAGATCTTAATGTAAGCTAATATATGTGTAATAACAACACACACTACAATACATGCTGGCAAGATCCCAGAAGACAGACTTATTCTCTGAAATGTGCTCGTTGAGATGATTTTTTTTCTTCAGATGACTGCTTGAAGTTTCATGCCATCATGGGCATCTTGATATTCACATTGTTAATTTACACGTGACATTAAAAATTGATGCATCTGGTTAACATCGGACATGGCATGGTACGACTCTATAAATCTCATGAAAGTAAATGTTGGAAAAAGCAGCCTCCAACTCCAGCAGACCTTTGCTCACGCTATCCAGCCATGTGTCACTCACTCACTCACTCCCTTTTTTAAACTTTTATGTTAATCCAGTGAATTATTCATACGAGTCCTGATGCGACTACAAGTATCCCCCCTGATTGAGAGGGCTTGAATGGGGAGGCAAGTGGGCTTGTGCGCTGATCCGAGAACTTGGAACATATGTGTTGACGTGTGTACTTCACCTCAAACACTCATCATTTTAGCACTTAAATGAGAGAGACCAAGGGGTTAATCGAGTTGTCACACATTATGAAGATTTTTTTTTTTTCTTTTAAAAGAGCAGTGGGTACGCTTGTGTGTGCGGTCGATAAGTGAGGAAGGTGACAGAAAGAGAGACCGAGAGAGGAAGTGTACATGCACGTATAACCTGTCACCAAATAGTCATGCTACAGTTTAAATGTAATGTGTGACTCTTAGACATCCTAACCGCACAGGATGAAACCCGTGCTGCTGCAGATCAAAAATGTCGCCAAAAATGGCGACAAGGACAGAAAAAGCATCTTGTTATTCGAAGTAACACAATCAAGAAACGACGGCTATTTGTAAAAGACAGTTCATTCACATTTACCCGTGTGGAGTAGTTGTTGCTCTCACATTTTTTACAGCAAGAAAACCTATTTTTTCAATTAATTTAAACGATATTCTGCTACTGTTTCACATCACAAGCAACCTATCAATTAATGCAGGAAAAAATAAATAAAAAATCCTAATTGTTCTAAAGGCGTAGGAGGGTGGAGATCGGCCCATGTGCTGCCTTTGACGGCAACGGAGTGTTATGATAATATGACAATGAATATGGATGAGAATCCTCAGTCGACACACAGCCAGGCTCCCATGGTACTCACATCAGTGCCCATCCTCATATCTGACAATGCAGTTATGGTGAAACAGAGCAGAACAGCCAGGCTGCCCTGCCATTCTCCTTCACACACTTTTCCTCCCCTTGGCAGTCTGTCAGTGGCAGCCCCCACCCCGTTCCCCCATCCTGTAGCACACATGCAGAGATGCAAAGATAAAGACACAGATACAGACGAAATCACAGTGTACACCTGCACACATGGGCTGAACTCCTGGAGGTAGATGTTGGACCTGATTACTGAACCTCTTTACTGTCTGTACCAACTCCCCTTTCTTACTCTCTGACAGTTCCAAGTCAGGGGGTGAATTCAGACATGGAAGAGAATATTTGATGCACCTTTCAGCAGGTATGAAGCTGGCTCTCTCACATCATCTGTCTGCCAAGGGAAAGCGATTAGCTGCATCCTGTCTGCAATCTCATTAAGTTCAGTCTGGGAGGATCCACAGAACACGGTCACACTGCCATACAGACACAGATCCCAGTCCTATAGATTTACACCACCATATAAGGCCAAACTGGGACTGGGGACCACTAGACCTACCAGTAATGAAGCTTGAAGTATAACTGTACAGTAAATGCAGGGGCAGGGGTGGAAAAAATAAAAGAGCAGGCTGTTGTGACTCTTAAAGAGGCCACTTACACTGAAGTGCCTCACTTAATGAGCATGCTTGAGTGTACGACTACAGTTTGAGGCGTATATTTATTTGCGTGTTTACAACCGAGTATTTGTGCATTTCAAGCGGAGTGCCTCTGATGGTTATGTGTCAAATCAATGTCAGCTTTCAGATTTCACAGTTCACCGAGCTTCTGTGTCACAGGACTTCAGGGAACCCTGTGCTTTAGTAGAGAACACAGGCATCAGCTCCCTGAGTGACCGAAAGGGGTGCAGGGTACACTTCCTCCTGAGTGACAGGATGGTTTTTCACACCTGGCCTGTCCACCTCTGTCAGAGCCAGTGTTAGAAGCCATTCATCATAAGAGGATGGCTCAAAAAACAGGGGAATGAAGCAGAAGAGAGGGCACTGATGGCACATTAGATCAGAGAACGCTGCGAATAAGTGAAGGTCTATCTATCTATCTATCTATCTATCTATCTATCTATCTATCTATCTATCTATCTATCTATCTATCTATCTATCTATCTATCTATCTATCTATCTAAAATAGAGAAAACAGAGATGTAATGGTTCATAAATTGAGAAAATGACTGCGAAAGTCAAACTCCAGTGAGCAATAAGAGGGTGGAAGGGACATCCAGATATCCCTTTTACAGTGCCAGTTGCTCAGAAACGGATCAGTGTGGAGGTGGAACGGTGATGGCAGCTGCCCTGAGGGCATGACTGGAGACGGTGGGTGGAGAACAACAGCGGCCTACTGCTGCTCAATACTATAAGCTGTCGCAAATCAAGGTTAGCCCATGGCTGACTTACTGGAGCTTACAAATCAACTTTCTGGCCTGCATTGGCCACATGAATATTTAGTGTTTTTTCTCTTCTTCTTTTTTTTTGCTGTTGTTTTTAAACTGACCCAGATTAAATTCACATAAAAGATCAACCTCACTGTGCTCTGTCAAGATCCCAGTGGGTCAGTCCATGTCTGGTGATTTTCCTGCGCTTAACATTCTCATTTTTGTAGGAAAATGGGCAAGAATGTAAATTTAAGTTGTGATGCTTTTGTTTAACCGTGCTCCAAAAGAGATCCCATATATGCTAAATAAGAAGACATCAAAACATGGACATAAATGTGTCATAGAGGTGTCCAGCTGATAAAACCTCATGGTCACTATTGCTTCAAATGTCCCCTCAATTTATATTTAGGTGATGTGCAGATCCATTAAAAATAAATACACAGACACATGTCCATGCCCACACATGTGACATGACATTTGTTATGTTCCCTGGTGATGCTCAGTCAGGCCTGTACTGCAACCATCTTCACCCCTTGGGAGTATTTTTGTCTGGCCTGGTCTTCGCTTGTATTGTGGTGATATGTCTGACTTGGGCAGTCAAATTTTTGACTGTTTCACTAGAAATATAACTCCTTGGTTGCATTGCAAGAATGATGAGGATCGTTGTTCTGCTACATTTTTTCCAAAACTTAGTAACTATGTGTGCAAATAGGTAAACAATAACACAACAATCTCCTAATATGGCATGGTAAATACCCAAACAACTAAAACTATAACTGTGTTATTAATTTCTGACTAGATTTCCTTGCATCTGTGCCTATCTAACAGGTTGCAGTGGCAAAACAGACCAAACTAAAAGCCAATTAACAAAGACGGCCACTACACAATACCCTCACTTCTCTTTCTCATCACCAGTTGGGAACAGACAATGGATATTATGTAAACTGCAGGGCTGGGAAGACTGAGCGTTGTCAATCCACTGGACTGACATCGCCCACCAGGGAGGATGGAAATTTGTCACAGCAGACATTCTGGCTTGTCATAGCAGAAAAAAAACCAGTTGTAATTGATAACATTATTATTTTGTGTGCTGCGGAGAAGGTTTTTATGGAGTCCGGGGAGAATAAGGAGCACAATCAATAACATTGTGATTTACGCACAAAAATTGTAAACAGATCTTGTTGTTGATTTGTTTCTTTTTTGTTGTTTATGAAAACCCCATTACTTATCAGATAATAGAAGAATGTACTTGATCAGTCTTTTACTGTCAGTATGGAGTATGCATGAAAAGGAAAACAACATCGAGCTTAGTTTTTAGGTGTGAAAGCCTTCCAGGATCATGGCTGTATGTTTTCTACATTTTTAACCCACCAGTGTGATTGAAGATGTCATGGATTAGAGCCGCTCTGTGTTCACTTAGCCGTGTCTGCTGGGTGACTGGAGAGCAGTGGGAGAGGGAGGGGAGAACGAGCAGCGCAGCAGCGGGCAGCCACCAGCCAGCCCTGAAACCCAGAAATAAAGGCGAACTTAGCTTGTATACGCAAGAAAAAAAAATTACTTTGGTAAACGACATGGTAGTTCGCACAGACCAACATACCGTTCCGGGGATTTAGGCGACAAGAGCCCGGGCGTTTGTGGACTCTACTCGAGACGGCGCAAAAACTCAAGAGGGAAAGAAAAACAACAACACTGGAAAAAAGACGGGGATTACACACAACAGTGACAATAAAACAACACTCCTCGACAAGTAGTCTGCCTGGTGCCGAGGGTGAAGTCCGAACAAAAAAGAAAACAAACAGGAAATATTGGCGAATTGCTGTTCTTGTTGGACATACTGTAAATGTTCACGAACAAGTAGCGTTTCTGCGTGAACTTTAAACTCAGGAAACAATGAAGACATAGCGAGCAAGAACTCATCAAGTGTCTCGAAGCTGCTAGCCATCCCGCTAGCGTTAGCCTGGCTCTCTAGCAGTGTGAGCGAATGCGAGGCAAAGCTAACGCCCGCTAGTGCAGCCAAGGAAGCTAAGTTAGCTGTCGGCTAACGCTAGCTGGCTAGCTAAACGCGTTTTTGAGAAACTTTTGGTGTTGTTTCCCCGGAGCCCAAACACTGAAGGATTATTGTGAGAACAGAGGGGAAGGGCAGGTTCCCTTCTGGACTTTTTCCCCTCTACGTATTTTTCTAATATGATGGCTGCGGAGGTCAGCAGTGAGGATACGGGCTCGGTCACGACGGGGACAGGGGTGGCAGGCGGAGGAGGCCCCTACTATCCCAAGCCGAGTAGAGTGCGAGTCACTGATTTGGGACAAGGACCGGCACCAGCCCTCCGCCAACATTCAAACACCTCTCCGGACTCACTTCCCGACATGAGTATGATCTATCCCATGTCTGGCGTGGATGTGCCCGGAGCAGTGCTGTCCGCAACAGGGAGTGGCGGAGCAGGAGGTGGACATTCAGTTTTTCAAGGAACAAGCTCAGGGACAGCGGGCAACATGTGCTGCTCTCCCACTTTGGAGGGTCCAGCTAGTCGGATTTCACCCACATCAACAGGCCCGGATGGGCCCAATGTCTTCCCCCCACTGCCACCACCTCCTCCTCCCCCTCCAGGCTGTGGGGGGCTCGGCGGCACCATGGATGAAAGCGACATGCAGGATGGGCCGGAATACGAGGAAGAAGAGGTGGTGTTCCCCCTCTCTGCACCTCCCACGAACCAGTAAGTACACCGCTAGTAAATGACGTCTCGTTCATTGACACCTGGAAATCAGTATTTTCAAGCATCCTGTACTTTTTTTCTGTTTACTTCCTTCCTGCTGTTGACAGCTGGTGACTAGTAGTCTTGGCTGCAGCAGGTTCATTTACCACTTGTGCTTCCCCTCAGTTCAGACGTGTGTTCACAGGTCACCAGCATTGCTTCAACTGTGGCTTTTTACAACCAATCCACAAACCATCAAACAGTCCCACTTTAACAAGACACATTTCGCACTCTGCATCTTTTGTGCGTTTACAAAGTTGCTTCAGAAGAACCAAAATAACTTAACCAAGAGGTGGAACTGGCAGCAGAATTTTACAATACTTTTGAACCTTTGTTTAAGCAATCAAAGAAAAGATAAACTGTTGTTCAACTGAAGTACAAGCTGTTACAGGACTGTAGTTGTGTCCATTTATTATTTCTTCTATCTAAATCATGAACCATAAAATGAGACGTGATGCATTTAGAGTAGGGTAGTTACTATAAATATGTTCTTATTTACGATCCACCACATTTCCTTTCAATAATTGAACAACATGAAAAGTGTGTTGAGTGTGCTGAAGTGCATTTTGTTTTACTAGACATGCTGTATTTAAATGGCACAGACTATTTTCATGGGACAACCCAAGTAATGAGTCTACAAATGGTAAACACTAACAGCTGAACCTGAGAAACGGACAAAATGATACCAAAATAATATCATCAGCAGTATAGTCTTTTATGTGTCTATTCAAATCAGAGGATAATAAAGACACAAGACACCTAAAACAATGTCTCACTCAGTCCTGTGTCAACAAAAAGCTGCCATATGCAAATTCCTCTATCAGGTAGGAAGAATGAAGTGACTGTTGTATTGAGCTTAAGTCTAGCAGGTTTTTATGTAGGAATATAAGCAAATCCACCTTGTAGAGGAGTTTATTTTGTAGTTTTATCACCTGGCTGTTTCATAAGTAAGTGATTCCACCTGATCAACAAGTGAATCATTATTCGGGGGGGCATTATTATGCGTTAATAGCAGCGGAGAAGGATGGTGAAAAGTTGAAGGAATGACATGTAGCAAATGGTCACCAGCTGGGAATTAAACCTGCTCAGGGTGTTTGTGCCCATGTGGTATGCGTCCTAACCATTCGGCTTTTGGGTCAGATTTGGTGACATGTATAAATGTAAGCAACATCCTCATCTGTACGATCCCCGTTGTGTCAGAAACCTCTGTTGTCATGCCTGCATCATAGGCGTTGATTACAAGTGGTCACATCCACATGGAGAGCAATCTGATTCCAGGCACTGGGAACACACACCTGAACAGACAGACTTGTTATTTAGGGAATGCACACATACTGCCAGGCCAACTTTATAAATACTGTTTTCTTAAGTAATCAATTTTTAAACAATCAATTGCTAGTTTACATTTGTTATCTAGAATAAGGTTAATCAGTTATTTTTTTTGGCCAGTTTGTGATTGATGGAGTGTCACAATGCAGTCCCATAAAGCACCTGTTAATATCTCACTGCAATAAGAGTCCAGTAATATTTAATACAGCGTGAAGCCCTTTATCATGCTGAAATGAGCATGAAGGAAAAGCTTATGTTTTTGATTTGCTACACGGTTGTCTACTTAGTTCACTGGCATCTTATATAATGGGTGTTGTGTTGCAGAATTGTTGTCTTTTTGTTTATAATTAAAGTTAAACAAGCATAAAATAGGGCATTTGTAAACCGTTTTAATTGCAGCATGGTAAATGCACCATAAGCATTGTGTTTTCGTGTTGCATCTCTAATTATAGGTATTTTTACGAATTTATCAGGCATGCACACAAGCACATGCCCAAACCCGTGTGTATGCTGGTGTTGTAATAACCTAAATATGGCCCTCCCATTTGTTACAGTCTCATTAGAGAACTGCTGAGCGTTGTCATTTCTGGCCCTCATACTGTGAGATATGGAAGTGACTGGGCTTGGAGTGTGGATTCAGCTCTTATTTTAGGAGCCACCCTATATCTCCCTGTCAGATTAGAGAGGAAAGGGAAGGCCAGCACTTCACCAGTCTGGCCTGTTGTGGTAATGAATAACCCAAAATGGAATGAACTGAGCTCAAATCGGGTTGTTACAGGTACTACTACGGCAGAAGTAGTAGTTTTGTCATGGGTTTGTCAAGGAGGTTTGTACTTATGTCGCAGCTCATCACGGTTGTCAGTGTAGCAACAAAACAATTGTCACTTGTGAGTAAATGGCGAAATTGACTTTTTGTTTTTTAGTTATTTAACAATGAGCGACTGTAAGTCAAATGTTTGTCCGCTGTTTTTACTAACACACATAACTGTATATGTTGGTAACAGTCAAAATAAATCTACTGTGACTCCCACTGCGCCGTAGCTTCTGATGCTTTACTCAACCGAGTTGTGCAAGGCACATCAACAACACAAGCTTTTCCTCTATTTTGGGTTTGTGGCTTTTGCGAATATCTTGTTGTGGTGATGAATGCACCGAAAAGCTGGACCACATTTCTTTAACGTTTCTGCTTATTATGAGGAAGTGCAGCAGAGTGACAGTTTATGAAAATGAGGCTTACTTTTATGACCTTTTAGTAACGTAGAACTTTGTCCACATCAAGCTCAAGGATGTGGATATGTTGACGGATCGTGCCAAAATGTCTGCTCGTAAATTAATCAATTCTTTCTTTATAACTTTTAAAATTTTTCTTGAATCATTTGCTTTTATTAGAAAATTCTGAATGTGTGTACTTGTGTTATTACGCCTGCTGTTAGCAGCACGAGCAGGCTAGACTAAGGCTCTCCTAAGAGCTATACACATAAACTTAATTCATACTCCTGCATTGCCTGACATGCACCTCCTCAGAGATCTAACTTTACATCATGAATGTAGACTGCAACAATTGTGATTGGTAGTAATAAGTCCGACCTAATACTAGCTATCCAGTGGGGTTGTCCTATAGGTGATGTCTAATCTATTAGGATTCAGGTAAAATGCATCACAGTCAGCTCAAGTGTTCGTCTGGAGGCAATAAACTAAAAGTCGCTGCCACATTTTATGACATGAAATCCATTTATCTGTCTATAACAATACACCTACACTACTAATATTAAACATTCATATGTGTATTTTTGTGATGGACTTTTATTTCCCTACTGTGCCCATAATACCTCATGCTAGTGGCAAATCCACTATTGGCAGCTATGGGTGCCATATTCACAGCTGACTGCCCTAACTACCCGAATGATTCTGAATCTCACCCCGTCCCTTCGGCTGTGTAGCTAGCTGCGTACGCTTTGTATAATCAGGATCCAAGACTGATCTTGTATTCCTTTGAGTTATGTTAGCTGCCTGTGAAGTGCATGTTGGAAGAGTAATCACGGAAAAAAACCTCCACGCTTTTGGAAGTATTAAAACCGTGTGTCGCACTGTGACTGGAAGCAAAACTTGGCAAATGCGTCAGAATGTGCTGGAGTTAAAATGTTTGCGAGAGTGAGAGAGGGCCAAACAGCAGCGACATTCATTCACACATCTGTACAACATTGTGTCATTCATAAACAAAGGCTGCAGCACTGTGATAAGAATTTCACACTGATGAAAGCTGAACGAAGAGGCAAGAGTGAAGATGTCAGGTGGCCCCAACAGCGTGTGTTCCTGCTACCTTTAGAAACCTCTGGCCCTGTGCCTGAGCTTAAACAAACAGCACGTTGGGAAATGAGTCGTTGATTTTGAGTTTCCACGAAGATTAGAGGGGATTTTAAGTCATAAAGGGTTTCCCTGAGGAGGTGGTGGTGGTGGTAGGAGGAAGGGAAAAAAAAGGGGGAAAGAAAAGTTGGATTTGAAGATCAGTAGCTGTGTGAATGAGTTTAACAGATTTACCAGTTGGCTGTGGAAACATCTCTGTTACTGTACTGTTAATGTAACACTTGTACCACCTTGCCCTTTGTGAAAGGGTGGTAGAGATGATGGCAATGTGAAATGGCACAAGGATTGTGTCACACACTTTAATTCCTTGTATTTTCACCAGCACGTTTTTAACAAAGCAGCGTTTTATTAATGAAACTGGATCAGTAATTACATAGTGAGACTGGTGAGCACAGCAGTTAGTATTAAACCTGTAATTTGCTGCCATATATTTTAAAAATACTGCACTGCTCCTAACTGGAAAGCAACATAAACCGGTGTAGGCAGTATTAAACTGTATTTGCACTTTGTCCCACAAATACCCCATCAGTCTCCCAACCGTTATAGCAAGGGATGCACATTCTTGAGCTTGGTTTAGTCGACCTTGCTGATTGAAACGCTGCTTTAAGTTGTACGAGTGTAAGATTTGTGTTGTGCATTGATAAAGCAAAGCCTATGGTTTCCATGCATTTCCAATGGGTTACACAATGTCCTGTCATGCCCTTCTAATACTCGCACTGCCCTGCCTTTTCTCTCCTGCATCCTGTTTTCAAGACTTCTGAGCCATTCATTGTGGCCTTAACAGGATCCTCAGATGCATTTCAGTTGTGTTTCACAATAAGCAGGATTTCTGATTTGAATGACTTTTCTCTTTAGTGAGGTGATACATTGTGGACTGTGAATGGAAAGTGTCAAAGTGCCAGGCTGGGTGTAGGTACTGTAGGGCTGCAGTCATGACTTCCCATCAAGTATAGTGAATTTGTTTCTTTTACCAACGATGCTGTTGCTTGTATTAAAAGAATCATCACATAACTGAGCGCTAGTTTTGCAGTATGCGATTTTGTTGAGACACCAAGTGTCTTGTTGATATTTCTACATTCAGTTCAACAAGAAAGGTGGCAGACAGTGTTCTTAACTCTGTGCTCCTGCTTGTAAAATAATCAAAAACTCAGGAGAATATTGTTTGGGTAGATGACAGCCAAGCCTATTATCACTGATGTAATGATGTTATTTCAGGGAGGCTGATTCACAGCAGGAAAGCCGAGATGTCGGCTTCGGTCCCTGTGTGTCTGGCCGGGCATTAAAATACGGCTGGTTAGCATTCAGGCTGAGCAAGCCTTAGGATGCGTCAATGGCTCTTCCCCATCTGTCCAGCTGTATGGTTTAGGTCCGCACCATTGTGTTGTCATCGTCTTTCCCTGAGCGAGGTAACGAGCTTTGGCAGGTCATCATGTGCAAATTGAAGCTTTTTAACAGAATCTGAATCCTACTGAAATTTGATTTCTTATCAAGTCTTTTAAAGGTGTTTGTTTGTTTGTTGACAAAATATTAAAACACAACTGGTCATTTTAATTCTAAGTTAAGGACTAATACCCAGACAAGTAAGACGTTAACATGAATAGAAACTAAAGTAATTAGCTAGTAAGCCCATGGACATTTCACCACATACTTTATGACATTCTTCAATTCACTTACAAGAAAAAAACATTCACTTCTTACCAGAGGCCTGTGCTGGAAGTTGTCGAGGCCAAAGTAAAAACACAGAGCACTTAACGATATCTGAAGATAAACATATTGTTGAACAGGTACAAGTGAATGATATGAAAGGTCACAGAATACAGCGAAACACCAGCCAATACTTGTCCTTATCATTTTATTAGAGCTTGCTTTTATATGTTGAATGGTAAACATAGAAGAAGATGTCAGTGGTCACTTTGTTGTGAGCATCCTCCCTTAAAAACACACATTTTCAGTTGCTTTCGTCGGCTTCGGAACATTTAAGTAGGTTTGTCATGTTTGTTAACTGTGTCGCTGAGTCATCATATGTTTATATGTCACCAGCGTTTTTCCCCCCTCGCTAATGTGTCAGACAGAGAGGCAATAATTAGTAACATAAAAGATAACACGAATGAGGCGTTCAATAAGGTGTTCGTTGGTCAAAGACTCCAATATGTTTGATTATTTTACTACCTCGGAACCAAGCAGAAAATGGTAACGCTATCGGAATCCATCGCAACTCACAGCAGTTATCAATCATCATTAGTTTATTTTTTTCCTATGTTTTCTGGAAACATGAACACACAAATATAAGCAGCTAAGGGCTCACAGCTTGCATGGTAGTTAAACAGTGTTCAGGGATGTTTAGAATATTTGGTGTGAGGCTGAAACCAGATTGACATATAACAGTGTGAACAAGCTGCACATCGTTGTGTGTTTTGACCTTTAAACACAAAGCCAGGTGCACTCTTGATACTGAACTATTTAAGCGAAGCCACAAGGTCACAAGGCTGTCTGGTTTGTTTCCATTATGCATGTCTGTGTAGCTGAGTGCTCATGGGCAGCGGATAAACGTGCATTCGTACAGTTGTCTGTGTGTGCAGATATGCCACTCCCTACCCTTGCTGTCCCAGTGCTTGAAAAACCAATAGGCGGCATGCTCACGATGCGTGGTTTTATGAGAGAGAAAGAGAAAGTCAGAGGAGGATGGAAGTGGGAGCAAAGACCACAGGACTACAGTCTGCCTCAGCAGCTGAAACATCAACTTGTTTAATTCTTCAGAGCAACTTCTAAAAAGGATAACAGAAACAGACATGATCATCCAATTGTCATCAAATTAGTTCTTCAACTACATGCATGTGAGGCAGGCTGCATCTCTGTGCTCTCCTGTTCGTCTCTATTTCGTGGACGATGCTCATTGACCCTAGCTGCGGGAGATGACTGTATCAGGGCTGCGGCAGGGTCACATCATCATGCCTTGTACGGATTTAGAGCTGCCTTTGCTCTGCTTTCCACATCGGAGCTCACAGCTTTTGCCTGGCCAGCAGCAGCAGCAGCAGCATCGGTGGAGTGGGTGCACATTGTGAGACCACGGGACACAGAAGGGGAGATGCAGCAGAGGGTGAACTCGGCGTAAGTGGGGCATCAAATCACCCTGCAACTCTTACCTTGCCTTCCCAGCAGTGGGCTGATAGAAACAGCAGACAGCTCTTGCCCGTTTTTTTGTTTTAGGAATTAAATTTTATTGTAGCAGTTAAAATATTGTGTGTTGAAAATGAAAACGGGCATTCGGTCGTAAAGTCATGTTGCGATTCTTGTGGATAATATTGCGACAGTGATTTAGAAAAAAAACATTTGGGATAATGAGCTTTGTTTTTTTTTATCAAGGAAAATGCACATTACTAATAATGTTATAATACTTTTTTCTCAACTTAAATGTCTACAAACTTCATCTCCAAATTCTTTCTCAGATATATTTGTTCAGAAGATGCTCAGTATGCATTGTAAATATGAAGAACAGAATCTTGATTACAAGTCACAGAAACAGTCCACTGCAGTCAACACACATTGTTTTTCAGCTTCTAAAAAACAACAATGCAAATACAGAGCGTCCTAATTCTGAACTAAATAAAAGTATGAATTTATCTGATTTGATTTGAACAAAATAGTAACAAATAAACCCTGACTGCTGAACCTGATGTGATCAGCCAGTGGTTTTATCAGAGCAGACTCCTCTCTTGGCTGAATTATTAGAAAGTCAGAAACGCAGAGTTTCACAATGCTGGATCTTGTACCTCATAGACATTCTGTGGCAGAGCTCAGGCGGTGCTGTTCAAACCTGTTTTTCTATCACTATGCCAGCTAAAAGTAAGAAGCCAGTATTTAAAAAAAAAAAAAAGTGCACAGATTTTGTTGTTTTGCTTACATGAGTGTCAGAACTGAAAAGGGACTCACACGGGTGAGCCCAAATAGTTTGTCACCTGTACAAGCCGAATGTTGTAGAGCCTCACAGAGGTTGGCCACCAATTCAACATCAGCTTAGCATCCATTTCCAAATGGTTTCTTCACTGGATAGTCATGTGACCACGGCTGATTGGTCATCTCTTTATTGTGAGTGTGACGAATGAGCAGACTGTAAACAAGCAGAGCATCGGTCGCTTACATACATCTCTCTGTGGCACTTTTTTAAAAATTAAATTGCAGTTTTTGGGGCATACCGTTGCATAGGCTGACATTGTGATTAGATTAATTATGCTAAAGCGCCAAAGGAATATAATTTGTGGTGTATGTATACAGTTTATTTGATGTTTTTTCTTCTGTCTTCCAGTTCTGACTTTTTATTTGGAAATCACAGGAAATTCACTCTCGTCTCTTTGTCTGTTTTGCTTAAAAAAAAGTTCACTTGATTGTTAAATAGTCATTTGTAAGTTTAATGTTATGTAATATAACATTAATGAAATATAATGACCACCTACCAATGTTATCTAACCATTAAATTTGACCTATATATGATCCTGTCCTATAGATTTGTAAGTACATGGTGTAATATTGTACATTAGCTCTATTTGAGGACGTTGCTGGGATTTGTACTGCGCCTTAAATTTGTGTGAAAAATATGTCGTACTCGCTGCCCCCCTATAGAAGGTCTGTAGCTCCGCTGAGGCGCATTGCTAATGCACGGTAATGCAATGTTTCATTACTTTTTGATACTGATGAGGGCTGACAGCATGCCTTTGGAGATGTTTGAGTACAGCTGCATCCATCAAGACAGAAGAAGATGAAGAAATGAGACATACGCTAGAGAGAAAAAGCTCACAAAAGAGCGTAATGGGAGACAGAGAGACCAGGTACAACTCACTCAAGTCAAAGCAATCTCTGGCTTTCCGTTTATTCATATTGCCCCTAAAGACCTAACTTCAGCAAACAGAAGAAAATACAAAAAAAACAACGTTTTGTCAGATTCTTCTGGCATGTTGTAACAGTGAAGATGTACATAAAACAGATGGGCACAAATACTAGAATCTGTTGAACTGTGAGTAAAACCTAATTTTAATACAACTCAATTTTAAAGAATAGAAAATGCACCAGTAGTCTGTTAACTATAGGCTACTATTATTTGGTCTACCCAATGTATACTGGGTATCTTTGCTTTTTACAATTTACAATTTCATTTCACTCCAAAGCGACGTACATCTGAGAGTAGATCACATTCATACACCAATGGTGACAGAGCTGCCATGCAAGGTGCTGCCTGCCATTGGTAGCACCTTCAGGTTCAGTGTCCTGCCCAAGGACACTTTGACTGTGGAGGGGCAGGGGGATCGAACCACCAACCTTGCGACTGGATGACAACCCGCTCCACCACCTGAACCACAGCTGCCCCGCATTGTTTTAAAAATACGTTGGTCAATGGAGATGTGATGACATCATTTTGAGTTTTTCTTAGGACAGTAGCAGTAGCTTGTCGTAGCTACAATATATTAGCAACAAGTCCACATCTGGGTGACACACATTGCAAGTTTACCTCGAGAATTTAAATGTTCTTTTTCTTTTCTTACACAGATTTACTAAGACCAGTCTGTTTATGTTGTCAGTCATTTCCTATATTCATTTCTAAATCGCTGGCTCTTTCCTCCTGTGGGTATAACACACTCTGTTTATGCTGGTACGGCTATTTTCCAGTGCTGTCTCCACTCCTGACCCCAATCATGAGTTAAGTGTACATTAATGACCCAAACAATGCAGGCGTGATTTGCTGTTCAACCTGAGATGTATTTATATCGCCATGTTTATATTACTGTATAAAAGCTTGTCTCTATAGAGCAGCTGTTCCCTATTTAATTAAAACATTAATTACATAAAGACTGGCATACATGCATGTGCAATATACTGTCAGACATTTTTATCTCTCTGCTGTTGCAGCACAAATTAGGCTGTTTGTGTTCCATTTGATTACTGATATGAAACACACTCTTTAAAGATTTGCACAATTAAAAAAACAACGCTAAATATACCACTGTTCATGTGTCCATGTGTGGGTGTAGTGTGCCTCTCTTTCTCAGTCTTTTCTTTCAGTTCTGCAAAATACTTTGACAGATTTGGTCTTTTTTGTGTAGTTTCTCTGTTAAATACTTCTCCTTCCAGTTGGTAGAAGGAAAACTGTGTTATTTGCTTCATGATGATGCAGGTTGTTTTTAAATTATTGTATCTAAGTTAAAAGCTAGAAACTGTGGGCAAACACTACAGGCACGATACAAACAGTGTGTCACTCCAGTGCTGTTGGAGGTCTTGTGATGCAATGTTTTCAAGGCCTTCAGCCCTGTATTTTGTCATCTTGCCCA
The DNA here is from genome assembly GCF_000690725.1 of Stegastes partitus. Classification (NCBI taxonomy): domain Eukaryota; kingdom Metazoa; phylum Chordata; class Actinopteri; family Pomacentridae; genus Stegastes; species Stegastes partitus. The sequence continues at coordinate 202,145 of NW_007578135.1, read as the reverse complement.
ACTCACTAGGCTTGGGCATGTTCGATTTCAGCAGTGTGCAGTGATATTGTTCCTGACAGTATGACACAATTAGCTTAGCGAGCCATATAGCTAACACATGTAGGCATTGTGGTGGTGCCACTAAGGGTGACACCGTCTAGGCAGTTTCAAACACATTTTGTTTGGGTGGCATCGTTATCAGATGGACTTGAGATGGTGTAGAAAGCAGCCTTTTTCCATGCTTGTGAGTTGCCACCATGAGTTGACTATAATCTCTTTGCTATTTGCATCAGTTAGCCTTTTTTCAGCTAGCCATGGGGGAATAATATTCAGATGGTATATGCCTTATCCTGAATTGAGCGTCAGTTGTGCAGAAAACCAAGACATCACTATGCTGCTCTCTGGTCATGTACTGACATGACAGGGCATTCCTAAAGCTGATAGTAGCACTGTATCCTATCACCACTGTTGTGGCTGATGTTCGTAGTCTCCCTTGTTGTCCAATTTAACTGTTCATATCCCATGTCATCATGGATGGTGAAATGTAAGAAGTGGGTGCTTTAGCTCATGGCCAAACTTGACCCAAAGAGGTTGTTTTTGGTGAATCTATAGGTGGATATCATATATATTGCAAAGAATTTCAAGTTTCACAGAGTATCGAATGATTTAATTGTGGTTTATTATGTCTTAAATGCATACAGTAAGTAAAGTGAACAAGGCTAGTTAAATATTCCAGACGACCTCAGGGCAATGCACAACAACAACTCCACGTGGTTGAGCTTGCTGTGCTAAGAAGGAACTTACAGTGTGCAGCTTGAATGGCCAACGAAAGCAAAAATACAGCAAAGCACAGAATGTTGTTACCTAATACTGGATCAACACTTGATTCAGGACTGCTTTATGCTTTTTATGCACCTGCTTGATTCAGCCACCTAATGAGTGAGTTTGTATTTCACTCACTGTCTGCTGGGTTAAATATGACAAATATCATTTTCCCATCCATGTTTGATTAAGTTCTATCAAACTCTAAATTAGTTCTCAGCTTTAAGAGAACTTCCGTGTTTTGTTTAAAAGTGTACAGGTGTCAACAAGTTATTTTTGTTTTTATTTTTTTACAATGATCTGGCAACCCCCTGAAATTATCTTGGGACCCCCATGGGGGTCCTGACCCCCAGTTTGAGAACCACTGGTATAAAGCATGCTCTTTGCTAGCTGTACATACAGGGCACCCAAAGCAAAATGCTTGCACAGATGTATCAGACAAAGGTAAAAGGACTGAAGGTAAAAAAACAACCAAACATAACATTTGTTGATTAAGCATCTTGGAGCTAATGTTAAATCCATCATTACAGTTAAGTGTTGTAGCTGTTTAGTTCTGAGTTTCCTCTTGTTCTTGTGTTTAGGTGGATTTAATTACTTTCTGTTGGACACTTCATGTGTAGCCTATTTGTGATAAAATATTAAAGGTTCTATTGCATTTAAACAACTTTACATGTTCCTATCGTAGGCTCAAAGCTATGAATCATATATCTTAAGGTCGCCAGCATGTTCAACCCTTGTTTGATTATTTTAATTCAAGTGAAAACTAGGGATGCAAATTTAAACAATCTCCTGAACTGATAGTTGGCTACAGTCAGAAATTGATTAATGGGTGAAATAAATAACAAGAAAAAGTACATGGTTTCCTGTGGCTGATAAAACACTGACACTGTTCACTGCAAAGTTACACAGCAAATAAGCTTCACAGTAAATAACCTGTAACAGGGTTAGTCATCTCTTCACAACAGTTTGATGCTAAAATAATTCTAATCTAATCTTTCATCAATAAGCAAATAATTAGCATCCCAAGTGAAAACCTACTTGTTGCTTGGGCCACAACAGCTTCAATATTTCTTTGTTTGCTCGCTGAATAACCCGAGACTGATTGTCACTGCTGTGCATGGTTATGTAAAAACCGAAAGTAGCGGTCACTTGTTCTTAAACCTTTTCAACTATAAGTGTGAATAACATTTTAAGACACTTGGTTTAGGTGCGTGGGAATACAACTGATGGCCTGCTCATATTCTGCTGCATACACCACGGACTCATAGTTCTCATCATACTTTGTCAATCAGCATCTAGTCTTTCTTCAAATTTAGCATTCATTATGATCTCTCACTTGAAGCCCCTCTGGTGCAGCAGGCACAGTCACAAACAACACAAGGGTACGCAGAGTTCCACACAGAGCAGAACAGAACAGCTCGGTCCATCTTGCAGGTTTGCAAAGTGTAACACTACAGCGTAAGAATCCAAAAATAAAAACACACAAGAACTTAAGTGTTAGGTGCGCATTTGCTTTGGTTAAAACAAATTCTTGAAAGCTCTTAATCCAACTCTGGTGCACACCAAACAACCAGAGCGTTTGGAAAGAGCATCTCCATCCGTTTCCATGGAGTCTCTGGTGCGGTTTGTTTTTCGGTCTGAAAGCTCGCTGACTAACCACAGTATTTTATGAAAGTAGACGTGTGGTCGTAGCATGAATTCAAAAGCCAAACTAATATTATATACATCTGCTGTTTGTAAACTGTTAGGGAAGTGATCCGTCAAACGTGTACCACATATATAATGAGTAAGCGGCGTACTTATTTCTGTAACTCATTTAGTGACGGCGGTGACATATTTATACAGGATGTATAAGTACCTTTCAGGTTTTTTTTTGTCCTGCTTTCTAATTTGTTGAGGTCTTTACAGTCTTGCTTACTTAAAACCTTAATGTTAACACGAAGATGTTACACATTGCAATACCTTTTGTCATGTTTCTTCTTTTTCTTTTCTAGTAAGCAATACATGCTGCTATTTTTATACTTATGACTGTAACTTTTAACAGCCAAATACAGGCTAGCAGGTGTAACGTTAGCGTAATATACAGCATCAGGTTCTATCTGCAAATATGCATCAAGTAACTTATACTTTTATTATAATCAAACTAGTAGCATGAGCCACAGTCTTACAGGAGTGGCGCCAAAATCCACTGTTGTTGTTTTTACTGGGATGCCTTCTGAATATGTACGAACCTGGATTTTAATGTGGTGGTGCATGAGTGAGTAATACAGTCCCCTAAAAATGTCTTAAACTGGATCTAGAACATCAGAAATAGGTTTTTGGAGTTGGTAAACAGAACCGAATACTACACTCTAAAAGCTAATTCCAATGCTTACTTGAATCACATTAGTGTACTTTACTTATTTGTCATTGTTCTGTTCATTTAACTCATGGACTGTGAGTATGTACTCATTTTTCCTTAAAGAATTAGAAAACGAAGTATACTTGAGTAAACTGGACTTGAAACGTTCTGTTCCTGGATTGAACAGTGCACATGTGCAGGAGAAGTTTCCAGAAGCTTTACGGGGTGGCTGTTGCTCAGGTGGTAGAGTGGGTCGGTCAGTGATCAGAAGGTTTGGGGTTTGATTCCGCCCTGTAACCTGTGTCATCATCGTTGTGTCCTTGGGCAAGACACTTCACCCACGTGAATGCGTATGAATGAATTGTTTGAGGTGGTGGTCGGAGGGCCAGAATGGCAGCCACGCCTCTGTCAGGGCAGCTGTGGCTACAACCGTAGCTACCACCACTGGTATGAATGTGTGTGAATGAAAGCGTCTTTGAGTGTCTAGAGAAGTGCTGTATAAATCTGATCAATTATTATTATTTGAGTTTCTAACCCTTGGAAAGATCAAGTTCATTATACTTGCTATGTTTAAGTTCACAAAGTTAAGTAAATACAGCTACATTTTCAGTAAACTTTACAAGTAGATATGAAGTATACTGAATCTAAGACTAATGGTTACATCTACTTATCTTGTTTGAGTGCAGCCGGTTTCCTAGATTCATTTAAGTAAGATCAACTTTTCACATTTTACAGTGTAGTTGTGTTTTTAAAGACCTTGTGTTGTTCATTTCATTCAGAATCTTTTTTTTTTTTGGTTTGGTTCAAGATAAGTTGAAGTTTGTATTCCAAATTTGATTTTGCTTTTTGCTGTCATGACATAGAGGGTGGTGTGTTTATAGTATGTGGGATGTTAAATGACTTAAATTACACTATGCTGTTATAATTGGAACCTAGCTGGCTTGTAGGATGATGAGCACAGTCCTGCCTTCTGCCACTCCTATCGCGGTCATCTATCGTGCCTTCTTCACCGTTCCATTCCCCCCTTTCGTAATATTTCTCCCAGCTTCCGCAGCCCCCCGAAGGGCTGTTTGGCTCTACTTTCAACTGCACTCAATTGCCCTATTCAATTCTCTTATCACCAAAATCCTCCCCCCCTCCCCTCAAAGTCCACTCGTGGCCACTCTCCCTCTCCTCTTCAGCGAGCCTTCCAGCCTACTACATGATAGCAGACTTCATCATCATGTTTTCTTTACAAGTAGAGACCTGTACTCCCTTAACCAGATGGGAGCCATTTAGGCCTCCTGTGAAAAGAGCTACTGCAGCACCTCATTCATCCTCTCACCGCTGGATGTTTTCCAGTCACTACCCTCTGCTCTGTTCTGAGAAGCACCAGTGGCCTAAATTTGGAAAAGCATGTTAATTTTTTACCCCAGCTGGCAAGGCCCTGTCAAGTACAGCCTCACCTGCTGAAATTTTAACCAGTTTTGTTCTTACGTCTTCTGTTTAATTCAGAGAGCAAGGCTTAAACGGAGTGGCGGAGACTCAAAAAGAAAAGTTAATGTTTTTAAGTGCCTTTCCTTTTACAGTTTGAGAATAACCTGTCAGCAATAAAAAAAAATAATGATAAAAAATGTTAACGCATCATGTCTAAATAATACATTATTCTGTCACTATTTTCTGACTGATCATTTACTTGTTTACTTAGCAGATTTTCTGAACTTTTAAGAAAATGATAAACAGCAGTGAGCTTTCAAGGTTAACAAGGAAATGTAGTGGACGGTATGACCTAAATTAAACTGATGGAGATGCTTGTTTGTTGTGTATTTAACCTCTGTTGACCTCTCAAAACAGCAAGTCATGTCTCCTACTCTGTTTGACTCACAAGCTTTTTGTTGTATTGCCACAAGTTTTGTATTCGTTATAAGTGTTCTCTTTTATTTCAAGAAATAAGCATTGAACAGAAATGCGTGTACAATATTTTACTCAACACTACAGTGCAACCATTCATGCAGTTGGCTTTATGATGTGATTTAATGGAAACGTGTGCTTCTCTGTTTAATTAGGTTGTTGCTCTAATAATACAGCCCCCTTTAATTGCACTTAATTATTGCTTTACTGTTTTGCTTTATTATTTCATGGCTTTTAAACTGTGTATTCTATAGCAAACTGCCTCCCCTCCCATCTAATTATTACCCCGTTGTCTGTCTTCTCACAGGTGGTACCATGGCAAGCTAGACCGAACCATTGCTGAGGAGCGTCTGCGCCAGGCCCGGAATCCTGGCAGCTACCTCATCAGGGAAAGTGACCGCCGGCCCGGTTCCTTTGTCCTGTCTTTCCTCAGTATGACCAACGTGGTCAACCACTTCAGGTATGACTGACACACAAGCAAGCAGAAATAACTTTTTACCTCGGTGACAGGCCCGGTCTGAATCTGCAGCAGGTGCTTTCTTAAAACCTTAGAGAGAAGTACGTCCTCGCACAGACCCGTTCAGGTGGCTCAATCCAAATGTGATGGCATGTTTAAAACCTGCCCCGACAAGCCGACACAGTGGTGACAAAATATTTGAGCTATGATTTTATTTGTTGCTGCTAGAATTGACTTGGAAACCTAAGTGGTTTCATACAATGGGAACATCATCAAGGTCTCATTTGTGTTGTGCATACTAGCTACATAGCCTGGCATTGCTAACACCCTACAACTGAAACCAGTTTGTGGGCAGAATTTTTAATAGTCTGCCACAACATGAGCTGTTTCATCACTATTCTGTGGTATCTTACAAAAGGCGGGCAGCGTGCCCTCCTCGGGTACAAGATAAGGAAAGAGGAACTACAGAAGTTATTCATTACCTGTTAACCAAAAGGGCAGGAAGCCACAGACTGCAGCAACCTCAGAGATGAGCCAACGTTTAGAATCGGTGTTGAATGTTTAGGTAGTTTCTGGTTGCCTGGCATGCTGTTGCAAGCTGCTTCAGCCTATTTGGGTCACAAAGACAGTACAAAGTTTGAGAGAGATGTTGTTCATAATTCATACTAACTTGTACCCTTGGTTTCTGCTACAACCCATGACTCTGTGTGGGTACATGTGTTGCTGTGTGACTCAGAATACTTTCATGTCTTCTCTTTCATGCCATGGGTGTGGGTGGACCTGATATAAAGAAAAAGGACAGCACACTATTTCCTTATACCTTTGGGTGTTTTACAGCCTTAAAGTCCATAAAACCAGACCGGCATTACAATTCGTCCTCTCAGCCAAATAAAAATGTTCTATATAAAGTATGAGGATTAAGCTCTGTAGCTCACAAACAAAAAGGTGAATATATTCTGTTTTACATCAAGGTCAAACAGTGTACTGGAAAGAAACTGAACATTTAAAAAAAAAAGAAGTGGCTTACTGGAAGACGGTGATGTGTTCTAATTAAGTAACATTTTCTCCTTCACTCATTTTGGGTTATTGTGGACCTATGATGTCATTGATGCGAGCAGGAAAGAGCCTTTCTGTAAGGGAATTATTAACTTAAAGTTAATTGAATGACTCCTACGTTTCAAAAGGTTGATATCCTAATTTTGCAAGCAGCAAATGAGTAATAGCACAAGTGAGTGTCTTACAAACCCTCATCTGAAATCCACTCACCTGATGATAAAGGAACAAGGATCGGGGGTTTTGTTGACAGTATTTTTGTCATACTGTTGTAACCACACACTGATGGTGATTTTTCAGGATTATATTCACAATTTCCAAACGTCACGGTCACGATAGTTTGACTCCCCAAGGCAGTCTGTATCTCTGTGTACAATCACAATAGATGCTCAAGTGGCCCAGATTTTTTTTTTTTTTCTTCATCCCACTCAAATATAGTGAGATTTTTCTCGGAAGTGTGAACAAGTGAAACCTGATTAATATCGAATCTCTGGATGTGTGACTGCTGTCAGAACAGGCAGAAAATGTGTCATTCCCACGTAAGTCTCACTTCTCTGGGCATGACACAGAGTGCCATTGTCATGGTTCAGTGTCAGCACCTCACATGTTTTAGATTTTAGTGTTGCACAAATGACAATAACGTTGGTATTTTTGTAGTCATGCATATTTCAGTTAAATGTGTGTGTGTGTGTAGCAGTATTCACACTGCAGCCACGTATGTGTCACTACATATATGAATGTTACATCAACACAAAAGTTTGACTAATCCAAACCGAGCATGAAGGCCTGTAATGTGATCATCGACCATCTTTTTCTCTCACAGTCTGACATCGTCTTCAGATAGATATTTTGTGGTGCAGATGTGTGGACGTATTTTGCTATACTTTATATAATCTTTGTTTTATTTGCAGTGTGGGAGCAGTGCTGAAAAACAACATTGACACCGTCTATACGGAGAGTTTACTGTCAAATGAATGAAACTTTAAGATTTTCTACTGCCTTCACTTCAGTGTGATTATTAAAAACGACTGTTCTACCACTTATCAATATTGTGTTGTCTCCCAACAGGATAATCGCCATGTGTGGGGACTATTACATTGGTGGGCGGCGGTTCTCTTCTCTATCGGACCTGATCGGTTACTACAGCTATGTGTCTTGCCTACTAAAAGGAGAGAAACTGCTATCACCAGTGGCACCTCCAGAGGTGAGACTGACTCTGGGGCTGTCCACAATCATGTTTAAAAAATGTATTCTTGCATTTGTGAAATTTTTATTACATTCTTCGCAGTCCTACGTTTTTTCTAAACTCTCTCCATTGCATGTAGCATTACATGGTGTTTTATTTTTCCTCTTCATCTTAGTAGTTTTTTTTAGAATAAATGCTGTGAAATACACCTTCTCTAAATATTATGAGGAACTCTGAGTAGGCCAAGGGTGTCTTTCAAAACTTCAGACCTCTTTATATATGCTAAAAGCACGGAAATGTGACAAGTATGCATAATGAAACCTAATCTCCAGAAATGTTCAGTAAATGTTCTTTGATCTAATAAAACGTGTGAGGGTTGAAAGATGTGTTGAAATATGCGCCTTTTTAAGATAACCCCTAGTCAGCTTGGATTCCTTTCTTCATTGTACGAGGGAATATTTTCACATCTTCCCTTTTTTCTTTTACCTCCAGGCAGTGTTCAGAACTGTTTAAGGCAAAGCCCGAGCTAATGCTAATTATGTTTTTTAGCCAAGTGTGATATCTCCCAGTGGGAGGTGTAGTGGAATACTTGGTTTTGTAAAATAATTAGGGGATTTAACATGAATGTGATTGTGGAAGGTCAATGCTAAGAACTAGGTTTTTATTCTCTGTGTACATGTTTCCACAGCCTGTAGAAGACAGGAGGAGAGTCAGGGCCATACTTCCATACACCAAAGTGCCAGATACTGATGAGATCAGGTAAATATCTGTGTATATCTGTCTTCTCTTGCACTGTACATGTAGAGTACCATCTTCATAACCAAGCACAATACACTATTTGCCTCTATTAATCACAAAAAGCAGCCTTGTTCCCCTTTCATTTTATGCAGCATTTCACAGCAGCCTGGAAAGCACATCATCTGACTTTATTGAAAAACACTCTTGTCCCTGTCATTAAGCTGCAGTAGGCACACTTACTGATGATCCCAGCTATCCCTCATTTCCTAAATCTGATAAACATCTGTCTGAAGTCAACCTCAACGCTGAGCCTGCCAGCGAACTATAGGCTTAACTGGATAGATAGACATGCAACATTTACCCCAAATGTTGTGAGTCAGAGGAGACACCTGCTGGTGCTGCTTTGGTATTATAATCTACACAAAATAAATATTGCAAGTCCACCTGCTCAGTTCGCTGATCCCATGTACCTTTTATGTCATGGTAAAGATAATAGTATGTTGGTAGTGTGGTGTAAATGTATGACAACTTAATATTTTCACATTTTCCCTTTTGTTTCCTTGTGATACCATTTGAACTCGATATGTCTTCAGCTTCCTGAAAGGGGACATGTTTATTGTTCACAATGAACTGGACGATGGCTGGATGTGGGTGACCAATGTTCGCACAGAGGAGCAGGGGCTCATTGTGGAGGATCTTGTTGAAGAAGTGGTGAGTACAACACAACCTGGGGAGGCCATGTACATTAATTAGAAGAAAACTTTAGACTATTTTGTCTATGGAGTATGGACAGAATCGCTAGTGGCATCCACACAGTAAACATAGTGTTAAAAAAAGTAACTGGTATGAGGTTTTTATAGTATATTATACCAAGTGGCAACAGCCTAACACCCACAGTTGGAACATCATGTAGGAATAAACAGCCTAACAGCCCACAGACATCACAGTTTGTGCAGTAATTGGTGTGTTGACAGATTTCTGTTTCTGATACGTTTCAGGGCCGGGAAGAGGATCCACATGAGGGAAAAGTGTAAGCTGCATTGCACTGAACTGACTTTTCTTAGTGTCCAGTATCTGATCAATAGGACAATTTCAAAGCAGGATATTAAAGTTCACATTCATAAAAAAAAATCCATCTCATCTGTTACAATGCTCCATGACCGAGTCCGTTTATAATAGGAAAGTGCTTACTTCCTTTGTACTTTGAGGCAACATGTCATTACAGGATAATATCCACTTTGTCAGTTCAGCCTCATTGTTTGCATCCACACACACACACACACACACACACACGCACTGCCTGGGTTGCCTTTTCCTTAAGACATAAATGATGTTTTTATATTTACTTTAACAAGCAGAACAGCATGAAAGTACATTGCTTTGAATCAGTATTTTCTCCTCACTTATGTCCTTCAAGCATGCCAGATGTAAATTAAACTACAGTCACATTCATGCATTTATTCATATTTACATAAAGTAGTAGTTCATTTTCCAAACACTGCATAGTCATTTTACTCTGACGAACAGAGATGTTGACAGATTTCTTTTTCAGAGTGATTTCTGTCTTGAGTTAATTCCTTCTGTTGTGTCTCCTCCAGCTGGTATCATGGAAAGATCACCAAGCAAGAGGCCTACAACCTTCTGATGACAGGTACCGTTATTAATCACTGGACATGTTGGCATGGATTCTTTTTTTTGTCAGAAAAACATTGTGAAGTCCATTTATCAAAACCTGTCTCTTTCTCCCTCCCTCTCCCTGAATCTTCTGCTCCCCGTGAATTTCACAGTTGGCCAGGTGTGCAGTTTTCTAGTCCGGCCGTCAGACAACACACCTGGGGACTACTCCCTCTTTTTTCGCACCAATGAAAACATCCAAAGGTTTAAGATCTCCCCCACCCCCAACAATCAGTACATGATGGGGGGGAGGTACTACAACAGGTATGTCTGCCAGTTTACCTTCCTTCAGTGGCAAAAGATGAATTTTAAGAGGTGAATTTGTGGCATAGAACACATTATTAGTGTCGTACTGTATGGGTTACTGATGTTCGCTCTCCTTTCTCTCTTGCAGTGTTGATGACATCATTGACCATTACAAGAAAGAACAGATTGTAGAGGGCTACAACCTAAAAGACCCAGTTTCAGTGCAGGTAAGCACAATTTTCTAGTTTTCAAGCATGCAACTGACTAAAGACATGTGGCCAATATATTGTTAATGCCCTCACTGGCATGTTGAGTATCTGAATCTTGATGTAAGCATATAACCAGTTTGGACAAAGAAGAAGAAACGAGAGCGTAGAGACTGTGCACACGTCCCTGAACTGTAGATTCATATTTGTAGAATTGCTTCAGACCTTTACATGTTTGTTTTCTTCAAGCGCTAGACTTTCTAGAATTTCTCCGAGACATAGCACCTAATTTAGAAAAGAAACCTAATGTAAGCTGGCCTTTCGAATAAATGGAATTCATTTGCCTGTGCTGTTATGTCACAGTTTGATTTGTTTTTGTATTTACTGCAGCACCAGGAACAAGTACTTACTGACACAGTGGATGGGAGGGAAATTTATAACACTATCAGACGGAAAACAAAAGACGCTTTCTACAAAAACATTGTCAAGAAAGGCTACCTCCTGTTCAACAAAGGTATATATCACATCAGTCTTGTATGACGGTAATATCTTGAACATTATTATATCAGCCTTGTCTTGTGTTCAGGTCAGGCAGGATCTAAACTTTCTTCTGGTCACTTTCACTTCAAGGCAAAGGCAAACGGTGGAAGAACCTTTACTTCATCCTGGAGGGAAATGATGCACAGCTTATCTATTTTGAGAGCGAGAAGAGAGCCACCAAACCCAAAGGGCTGATCGACCTAAGTGTGTGCTCCGTGTATGGTGTGCATGACAGTCTGTTTGGCAGGTACGACGGCAAAAAATACAGTGTTTGTCTAATGTTGCAGTGACAGTAGTTACCCTGATACCACATGGATACACCCATGGTAACGGGTGTAGCATATGGTACAAAGTCATTTAAACATGTTTCTTTTTTTCTGTTTTGCTTTATCAGGCCAAACTGTTTCCAGATTGTTGTCCAGCACTTTAGCGAGGAACAGTACATATTCTACTTTGCGGGAGAGGCTCCAGAACAGGCACAGGTAATAGAAGAATCACTTGTACCTGTCACTGTTTCATCAAACACATTTGCTTTGTCCAGACACAGAAAAACTGAAGTTTTACATCAAAAATTTACCTCAAGGGCCGCCGACTATAGCTCAACTGGGTGAGCTGGCAACCCATGTACAGAGGCTATAGCCCCCGACGCGGCGGCCATAGGTTTAGATCCCACTCATGGCCCTTTGCTGCAGGTCCTTCCCTGATTCTTCTCACCCACTTTCTTGTCTCGCTCTCGACTGTCCTGTACAATAAAGGCAAAAAGGCTAAAAAAGAAATCTACCTCAAAATGTTTTGCTTGAAACACTGTGAATTCTTCCTATTTAACTTTCCTTAAAAATTGCTTTTTTATGTTTTTATCTAACGTGTACTACACGTTTATTAAACCATCAAAGCCAAAACAAAAAAGCCAAAATTGACAGTCGCATCTGAAAAGCTAACTCTGTGTGCTGTGAATCAAAACACAGCAATGTGAGGTGACTACAGTGCATCATGCCAAAGTGGCACAGCATCAACAGGATATAATATATAAATATGCAGCATAAAGCTTTATGTGGTTGCCAGTGAGCTCAGTATGTAATAACACAAATTTTAAAAAAGCATAATAATGGGTATGCTGGATAAAAAAAAATCTATTGAGTTGTTGTTGTAACTTTCAGGCTGACCTCATGATGGCAGTGCTGTCTTACAGTTGCAGTGTTCAAACACAGAAATAATGATACAATTGCGACTGTTTGGCTTATTCTGGCAGTAAAATAATGCAGCCGGGGTTACAGGTTTAGTTCAGAGTAGCATTTTCTTCAAGACTGACAAAAACACCTCTGCAGACGAAGATGCTCCAGAGGGTAGTGATGATAAGGAATACATTTTTGCACTATTCATGACTCAGGTCATTTAAAAAGCAGAACTGATGCATGAAAATAAAAAAAAAAGGCAATTTAAATAGCGTAGCGGTCAAAATACAGCCAATTAGCAAAGAAGCTCGGAGTGATGTGGGAATCTCATATGTGAACTGCCTCATCCCTGGAGCCAGCTGGAGTAAAGAGGAAGAGATAACATGACTTCTACAAAGTTGATGTGAAAGTCTTCAGAGTCAGGAGTGCTGCAGCTGAAACTCACAGAAGTGCTGGATCTGTCCGTCTGAACTCTTTGGGAAATAACAGTGAAGAAGAAGAAATGTTTAATCTGCAATGATAAATATTAATTAGTTTGGAAAAAATACAATTTCTTCTGATATCTATGAATATTTTCACATTTCTTAAATACCAAAAGCATCATTTGGCAGGTGTGTTGTGCTTGATGCCATGCTGTGACAAGGGCACAAGCAGTTACATTTTAATATATGACTTATTTTCCTGTATAAGTGCTGGTAAATGCATTTGCAGCTTTCAGATCACAAAATCAATACGGTGTTCCAAGTTCTTACACAAAAAGACCTCCCTGACAACTGTGTGTTTCAAATATTCTGACCATGTTTCCTTTGTGCAGGACTGGATGAAATGCCTTCAAACGTTCTGCAGTAACCTAAGGAAAACCACTCAGCCCACCTCCAACAAGAGGCTCAGACAGGTACATACACCATCAGTGTGTTCATGTAGACACAGTATCACGGTAGATGGTTGACTCAGACAAGCCCGGTAAAGAAAGTATTCATCACTGTGGTGTCGGACCAACACCAGCTTCAGCAAAAATTTGGAGTTCAGAATTCATTCAAATTGAGGATAATTGTGACAAATGATTATTAAAATGAAGACTTGGTTGAAAGGGTCTCAGGTTCATTCCATGTTTTGGTTTTTTGTTTTTTTATTGTAAGAGTAATTTTCGCAGAAGTAACTGAATTCCCCAAATTAGTTCACAACTTCAGCAAAATTAATAATCACTACAACCAGTCATACACTTTGTGCTAAATCCTTCATTTTCTCTCAGGTGAGCAGCCTGGTGCTTTATGTGGAGGAGGCCCACAAGCTGCCGGTGAAGTATTTCACCAACCCCTATTGTAACATCTACCTGAACAGTGTCCAGGTGGCTAAGACGCACCCGAGGGAGGGCCAGAACCCGGTCTTCACTGAGGAGTTCATCTTTGAGTACGTCTGTCATGCTCGTGTCTTTTTCCTCTTTGGGATTCTCCCACTGTTCTGTCTCTCTATGTATTACCCTGCTCATGTTTTCAGAAAGCTGTCTTGCTTAGAATAAACATTTTCTGTACTTGTTTGCTGAATTACAAAATGCATCTCTCTGCTGTTTCAGTGACTTATCCAGTGAAATTAACCGCTTTGAAATCAGCCTGAGCAACAAAACAAAAAAGAGCAAAGAAAGTGACATCTGTAAGTATATCTGAACTATTTCAAGTAAATATAATCTCTGTAGGTCTGTATTTGTTTGTGCTTATACAAACTCACCTTGTCAACACCTCAATATCTCCTCCTCCCAGTGTTCATGCGTTGCCAGCTAAACCGTCTGCAGAAGGGCCAAATGATTGATGAGTGGTTCCCTCTCAGCTCCCACGTTCCCCTGAAGGGCATCGAGCCGGGCTCCTTGCGTGTACGTGCCCGCTACTCCATGGAGAAGATCATGCCCGAAGAGGAGTACAGCGAATTCAAAGAGGTCCGATCCACCGGAAAAGGGCTTTTGATTGCAACGTCTGGTTAATCGTCTGCTGACTTCAAATGATGTCATTGTTGTGTGTCCTCTGCAGATGATCTTGCAGAAAGAGTTCCATGTCATCTACGCTTTGGCCCACGTGTGCGGTCAGGACCGCACCCTGCTGGCAAGCCTCCTTCTGCGGATCTTCAGACACGAGAAAGCTGAAGCCCCCTTACTCAGGACGCTCAATGACAGAGAAATTAGCATGGAGGGTAAGAAGCACAAAGACGGTTAATAAAAACATGCTGTCAAGTATCAACTAAAATGAGTTAACGGATTATTTTACTGCAGAAATTTGTAACATGAAGGCACGCCATAACTGACATTCTTGCCGCATAGCAACAAAGTCTTGTTGTTTCGGTTCATTAGTTTATCGAGTTAGTGCAGAAACATGCGCAACAATGTGCCCCATACGTTTGGATAACCTCCTCTGATTGTGCAATATCACCAGATGAGGCCACGACGTTGTTCAGAGCAACCACGCTGGCCAGCACACTGATGGAGCAGTACATGAAGGCCACAGCCACACCCTTCGTCCACCACGCTCTCAAAGACACCATCCTCAAGATCATGGAGAGCAAACAGTCCTGCGAGGTAAACAACCTACAAATCTGTCAGTTACAGTTGGATAGAAAAAGCCACATGACTGAGACCTTAGAGCTGCTATCTGAGCCGTAAATGTGGATTCTGGAGAAAGATTGATATTTAATTCATCAACATTTCATGCGACACAGTAAAAGCAACACATTTTTCATAGTCAGTCACAAAGACACGTTCTAAATTCAAATTAATTCATCTTCATTTCTGTGTCTGTTCCCCCTTCTCCTTCCTTTGTCTCTTTTTTTTAGCTGAATCCTTCCAAACTGGAAAAGAACGAGGACGTGAACCTGAACCTGGCTCACCTCCTCAACATACTGTCTGAGCTGGTGGAGAAGATCTTCATGGCGGCTGAGATCCTACCACCGTAAGTTCATAGAAGCACACACACACATTTGTTTTCCACGTAAATTGTTTGTACCAGCACCTTAAATAGAATTTGCAAATCTAAAAAAAAAAAAACCAAGAAACCCAAATAAGCCACCAAGTGTCTTTGTAATGACTCATCCAGGACGTTGAGGTTCATCTATGGCTGCCTGCAGAAGTCGGTGCAGCAGAAGTGGCCCACAAACACCACAATGCGGACGAGAGTAGTAAGGTAAACAAACACCTCTGATATGCATGTGGGACACAGCTTTTAAAAGGCTTTTTTTTCTGCATTTAATATCAATAATTTACTTATCCATTTCTTTTCTAGCGGCTTTGTCTTTCTACGACTGATCTGCCCCGCCATCCTCAACCCAAGAATGTTCAACATCATTGCTGGTGAGCATCTGTTGAAAAGCAAAAACAAAAACGTCCCCTTTCTCTGGTGAGACATGTTACAGTGTACGTTTCTTTTTGGCAGACCCTCCATCTTCAACGGCAGGCAGGACCCTCACATTGGTGGCCAAGTCTGTCCAGAATCTGGCCAACCTGGTTGAATTTGGTGCTAAGGTACGAGCTCTTTATCCCCGATTTATTCTAGTACTCAGCTGAAATATTGTCACAAGTACTTGTTAGGTGTTGTTGGTATGTGGCAGCTGACTCTTTGTTCTTCAATAGGAACCCTACATGGAGGGTGTGAACCCTTTCATCCTGTGCAACAAACATAGGATGATCATGTTTCTGGATGAGTTAGGGGTGAGTCACATTTGTTCGCTTTTTGATCAAATCATCCAGAGATGAAAACGATTAGTTGAGTCATTGACAGGTGATTAATTGGGACTGTTTTGATAATTAGGTCGTTTCTGATGGCAAACATCTGGAGCATCTTGAATGCTTTTTATGTAAGAGTACCGTAATTTTCGGACTATAAGCCGCTACTTTTTTCACACACTTTGAATGCTGCGGCTTAAACAATGATGCGGCTAATTTATGGATTTTTACGAATTTGCCGGAAAGTGAGATTGGGAGCAACAACGACGGAGAGACTGAGGAAGTGTGTGACTAAGTAATTCTGAGGCTGTTTAATTCTGACACTGAAGAAGACGACTTTATTGGTTTTAGTGCGCAGGAGGAATGTGAAGATAGCGATCAATTACTTTTTTCTGGTAGGCTACTGTATTTTTTATTTTTTTAACCAGCCGTGTTACAGGCACTGTTAGGAATAAAGCATTTATGGTACCTATTAGTATATGTTACCGGTACGTACCATCTTTCTGTGTAAATATCTCATGTTACAACGTGGACACCTGTGGCTTATAGACAAGTGTGACCTATATATGTGCAATTTTTTATTTTATTTTTTTTAAAGTAAGTGGGTGCGGCTTATATACAGGTGCGCTCAATAGTCCGAAAATTACGGTAAGCTTTATATTTTTGGCTTGAGACTTAAATGTCACATTGGTCTGAGGGCAATTCAATCAAGGGAATAATCATCTGATTAATACAGACTAAAAAAAAAATCATGTTAGTTACAGATTTAATACAGAACCTGAGACGACAGACTCTTTCCCACAAGCTAAGACAAATCATCAACTGTGTTTCTAGAACGTCCCTGACCTCCCCGAAGCCACAGAGCACTTTAGGACAGACCTGTCCCGGGACCTGGCTGCGCTGCACGAGGTCTGTGCCACACACTCAGACGAGCTCCGGACGCTGAGCAACGAGAGGGGCGCACAGCAGGTCAGATCACATCACCAGCTTATGTGACAATTTCTCCTGTTTTTTTGTTTTTTTTCGGAGACTTATTCATTACCGCTTTCCTTTCTGCAGCATGTGCTGAAAAAGCTGCTGGCCATCACAGAGCTCCTCCAGCAGAAGCAGGCTCAGTATGCCATGTCCAACAGCAACAGGTAGTACTGCTACTCCTCTTCTCCTCCCATCTTCCCATCCTTGCGCCAAGTCTCCTCCGCCGGAGTGCAGCCCAGAGGAGACCTAGCATGCTCTACCCTCATCACCATGGCAACCCATCCACCAACCCCTCCATCATGTCTTCCTCCGATAGTCCCGCCCATTCCAACCCACCTGCCATCTTGTCTTGTTCACCACAAGAGAGCTATGCAACAACAGCAGCTGAGTACAAGCGACGCAGTACTTAAAAACGTAAAAAAAAAAAAAACTTAAATAAAAACTTGCACCAGTGACTGACAGCCGTATGCACAAGAAAAATATTTTTCCCTCATAAACTGTGTTAATGATTCTGACTTGGGTACATTTCATTCCCTTCATCACGAGGGCCAAATATTAAGATTTCAAGAGGTTTCTTTGTACCCATTATGTGTTTTGATAGCACAGGTTGCCAAAGTGTATCCCTCCCTCCTCCTCCTCCTCCCCCCACCCCCCCACATCCTGCTCAATGAGGAAACTGACATGAAGAAGCTAGTTCTCTCAGTCCCCTTTACTGGTAACTGGATTATGGGCGATAATGCTTTTTATACTGTAATTAGTGACTGATTTATTTTAAGGTTGTGACAATATCTGCAAAGAGCTGAAACAAGCATTTCTGTCTGTTCTTTTATTTTTTTTCTTTCTTTGTTTTCTAGATTGGAACAAAGTCTTTCAGAAAAAAATATGGTTATTTTATATTAATAAATTCTCTTGCTGGAATCATGAGTATATAAGTGAGATGAGCAGAATTTTTTTTTCTAAAATTGTATCAGCTATTTTTTTTTTTTTTGATTATTTGGTTGAGGCTTTTTTTTTTTTTTTAAACTTCCCAATGCCAGACACGACACATAATCAGAAAAAAAAAAACAAGTAAAAATGAAAGTGTTTACAGCAGTAAATTTTTTTGGAATAGTACAGACTGTATCAGACATGCATGCACTTATTAAACTGTTTTTGTAAAGTAGATAATGGAGTCGTTCATTGTCCTCTGACGAAGGAAGGTGGAGAAATGTATTTCTAAGGTGTATTTTTACAATTCTGTTTGTAATCCACAGAAACGTGTAGAAAAATATCTTTATTCTCACTGCAGAACAAAGGCAAACCAAAGACTGACTGTTATACAGAAAAGTAAATATGACATGTACACTTGCAAACTGTGACACTCCCATCGGGTTTTGGTCATTTCTGTCACATCTTTTGACAGTGAAATACTGGATTTAAGTACAATAATAACTTAAAACTGTTTTGATTCCACGACCATATGGAGTTCATATCAGGTCCTCATCAGTCCATTCCTGGAATGAAACAAACGTTTATTTTATTTAGGAAGAATCCTACAAAAAGTGGTTCCACTGTGGCTGATGTGAAAATATCTCACCTCTTCTACCAAACGCGCTTCTTTTGCTACGTGGCCGTCTTCTTCGTATCCTCTCTTCCGTTTACTGGAACAGAGAAATTAGTTGAGTGTGAAATTACTTGTACAAACACATCTGAGTTGTTTGCAAGCGTTGGTGAACTCTGTTCCTTATCTCCAGTGTTAGTTCAGCCAAATCCTTGAAGTCCATTGTCAACACTCATTTAGTTAGTCTTACATCTAGTGTCCACTTCATGATGTCCATTAGTAGTTGTAGTTTTCTGTCTTCATTTCCAATCGCTGTAACTTCATTTAGAGAAGTTTACACCATGTGTAAACCGATACATGAGGACCTCCGGCCCTGCTGTCAGAAGCATTTTCATACGTAGCAAAAACTTGAGTGATTCGTCAGCATGTGCCTTTCACAAACGTGTCCACTTTATCTTACAGGACAGAGTGCACCATCATGTCACTGGCTGCTGCCATCCAGGTAATGTGAGATTTGTACGGATTTCCACCTGAGAATCAAAGTGTGGTAGTCAGACCGCACAGCCAGCCAAAGTGAGGCCTCATCCCATGAGGTGCACAACCGAAGACTGAAGTGAGTTTGTACTTATAAGCATGTGGCCTAGATTTCCTGGCAGTACAAATGCAATACGGCCGTTCTCCGTGGAAAACCACTTGCTGCATATCTGAATACTGTCCTTCCAAAGCCCTTTCCAAAATGCTTCAGACACCGTCAGCGTGTTGAACTTTGACAAGAAGCCTTGTCGTGTGAGACCTTGTGGAGTTGATTTCTATGAAGATCTGAGATACAGTGAACTGCAGAAATGTCTGAACTTCCTTTTTTTTTTTTTTTTTTTTCCTGGTATTCCTACCACTCCCTTAAAAGTGGTTACGGTTGGTGATTGACCTGGAGCCAGACACCCTGATCGGCCGCTCCTTTCTTTGGAAAAGCAGAACTTGCGTTGACGTTAGAGGGGAGTCAATCCAAAGCATTGAAGTAGCGTTTTCTGCTGTCATCAGGGAATTTAAACATAGCACCTCTTTCCAAGACGACACAAGCCTTAACTCCCTTTCTACTCACCATCCTCTCACCCACGTCACCTGATTTTATGATAAGCTCTTCCTCCAAACCATTGAGAACTTCCACTGTCTTTGTGTATAACCTTCCACGCAGCACTGGAACCACTTGTTACATTTTTTTATACGCTGCTTCATTTGTTGATATTATACGCTTAGGCTTCTATAGGAATAAACTGTGTTTGTGTATGACGTAGCTGAACAGAGCTGACGGATAGTCTAAGAGTTTGTAGGAGATACCTGTAACCTGTCCTGTGCATGTGTTAACCCTGAATGGATCCTGCTATAGTGTGTGGGCCTACATATATGCTGCTCTAACAACCATCACCTGAACTCCCTCTATGCCTTTGGATGTAAATGAAAGCTTTCATGCATTGCAGTCTCTCTCGCTCTCCCACCATCACAGGTGGTGTTTCAGTACACCTCTGCACCGACTGTTTTCATATAGATCCACCCTGACGAAGTCATGCCACGCACAGATTTATCAACTTCAAAGTCATGAGGGTCGGCCTCCAGTGCCTCCTTAAATGATCCAAGCAGCTGCAAAGTGAATCTGTGCCTGTCATAGCTCAAAAGTTTACCAAACTGTTTACTGTAGTTGCACTTAAGATACCACGGACCTCACCAAGTGTTAACGGACGAGTGGCAACGAATCAGCCTGAGAGTCTCCTCATCAGCTATACCACTATCAGCTGTGCTACCTGGTATGGATGATGGAGGCAGCGATGCGGCATGCTGTTGTACTTCCTTTCTGTATTTCATACAGCTGATGATGATGTGTTCCTTTTTATTTTTCTACCTGATACTGAACCTTGAACCTTTTGCATCTTAGATACGACAAACCGGGCTTAAATAAAACTGTTACTACATATGACAACGGATACCTGGAGTTGATCACTTGGGTGCGGGGCGATGAAAATACATCTGTGATGACACATGTATTAGTGTGACAGGGCTACAGTGACAATTTAGATTCAGTAAAATTGGTATTAGCACGCTGAAACAAAAGAAAAAAGCTTCACTATTATTGCCTCTTAATGAGGAGCAGATAAAAGTAGCTGACTGGGATCATTTGTTTATGGTTTAAGTGTTATTAAGTTTGCAGCTCCACTATTATAGTCTGACTTTTAAGATGACTGTGTTATGTGACAATATATTTCACACTGATAATGGAAAAATATGTTTAAAAAGAATATACGAGCACGTCACTTCATCTCCTTACTTGCTTGAAGTGGCAAACTCAGCATGAATCCTCTCCAACCTCTGTTTGTAAACATTCACCTCCTCTGATTTGGGCAGCTCATACTTCTTTAGGAGGGTTTTCATGCCTGAATGAATGGAGAAAACATTTGCTTAGATCTCAAGACAAGACTTGCTCTGTGCGTCACACAGCGAAGTGGCAACAGTTCGACATCGCCACCTTGTGGCGTCAAACTGAAGGTGCAGTTCACTCACGTCTCATTGAGTCGTACATCTTTGAGAGAGTCTCTTTGTCCTGTTTCAGTCCCAAGCATTCAGTCAGGTAGCTGTGTGCAGGAAATAATAAGCAAAGGAGATTGATTTCAAATAAAATATTAAGAGAAAAACAAAAAACTTTTACACATTTTCTTAAAAGTAGTTTGCATTCAAGGATTTCTTCAACACTCTGAAACAATTCCTGCTTTCACCCCTTTCATTCCTGTACATTTCAAATCCAAGTGACATTAATTTCAAAACCTATTTTCTAGTTTGTCCATTAGTTGTCAATACCAAAAATAATTTAAATCTAAATGCTGCTGCTGTTTTCCCAAAATAAAGAGGATTAGATTTCTTAGACAGAAGACAAAGTATTCCAGACCCATGATTTCAAATTCAAACTCACAATTGTTACATGTTTTGATTAAAAAAACAAGTGACCTACCTCTCCAAGTTCAGACTGGCTCTGGAAGCGCTGTTCAGAATCGCTGTCAGAGCGATCTGTGAGGGGGAAAACAGCAGTCCTGCATCTGTCAAGGCTGCCTGAGTCAGAAAGTCATCAGCGCTCTTCCTCAGTGACTCTGGGTTCTCCAGTGTGGGGTATCGAGTCTGATGGATTAAAACAGGCAACAATTTAATAGGACAAGATAAATAATCTAATTACTAAAAAGAGATCTAGATTATTGCTTCGACAGCCACACTGGAGGCCACCAACCTTGAGGTCGATGAGCAGACCCTCCATTGGTCTGTAAGGGTTGTGGACCACCAGATGAAAGTTGAGCTGCTGGATCAGCAGCAGCTCATACTCCAGGATTTGCTCCAGAACCCTTTCCTGTCCTGCTGGAGTCTCCTGCAGAAGATTGCCCACAAACTGTGTGCTGGACACATTGAACTCATCCACTTTACAGGACAGGTACGCACATGTCAGCCTGAAACCAAAAGGTGAGGTGGAAATAGGTTGAACTGACTGCTAAGACAAAGGTCTGAACAAACAACTGTGGTGATGTATACTGAATAATACTTTATTTAACACTGAATGGGGAGTGACGGTTTGTTTTAACTAAATTTCTAAACTCCTACACACTGTTTAACTTGCAAAAATACATTTATTTGTGACGTGTCGGTGCCACAAATCTTTGTCAGACAAATGGTTTGGTACAAAGAGAAGTCACCTTAGGGAGCTGATGTAACTCTGAAACCAATCAACACATCCCACATACTAAAGAAAGGCACCAACTACCAAGCACCACTCCACCAAATGACAACTTTCAATAACACACAGAAAGTAAGAATCCTAAATATATAACAACATTGTTTACATAGAATGGATAAAATACTCGGCTATGAAAGCCAGAAACCCACAAAGGCCAAAACCATATTCTCAAAAACAGAGACTCAGGTTGCCTCAGTAGAGGAGCTCGTAATAGCAATTAATTTAGAATCCCTTTGAAACTTTTGGAACTGCTCATCCCTCTTCTATGCACCTGCCTCATTAAGTGGATGTGCAAAGAGTGTCTTTGTCTCAGTTTTGACTGAACAAACGTTGAATCATCAAATTAACTTTATCCTCCATGTAACATCACTCTACTTGCATCTACTGTGAACACTTTTTCCCAGACAGAGCTACTTAAGATGTGGCTAAAAGCTACTTACAGTACAATGAAACTAAAATCCAGTTTTAAAAATGTTGAAATAAACAACATACTACATGAGCACTTTTCTTTAATAGTGTCAGTGCCAAGTTTAGGATAATCAGACTGCACTGCCCTTGTGTTTTGCTTAACTCATTTACTGTATTTAGGGGTCTGGAACCAGGTAAAGAAAATGTTTGCTTACAGTCGTCCTCGAATGTATTCATACCCTCCCACTAAAGAAGGAAAACAACAGCTGTCACTGAAATAAGTTGAAATTGACAAAATTAATAAGAAATAAAACATTTATGAAAATCAAGACATTTTGAATTGTGGTTCAACAGAAATATATATATATATATATATATTTTTTTTTTAAAAAGCAAACAAGCATGATGGGATCCGTAAACTAATATTTTGCTGAACAACCCTTTGAGCCAATCACTGCAATCAAGTGTTTTCTGTAACTCTCAGTCGGACTTCTGCACCTGTTGACAGCTATTCTGGTCCACTACTCATCAGCAAAGTGCTCTAATTTGTCCGGGACAGTTTTTTTTATTATTATTCTTTTCAACCACAATTCAAAAGCAATGTCTTATTTCACTAAATCGTAACTTATCAAATTATTTATTTATTATTACTTTTTTTCAGTTTCTAGTTATTTGAGAGGCTGCAAAGTGGAGCGGTGGTTAGCATCATTGCCTCGCAGCAAGAAGGTCGCCGGTTCACGTCCCGGTAAGGACACCTGGGATCTTTCTGCATGGAGTTTACATGTTCTCCCTGTGCAGCGTGTTCTCTCCAGATTCTCTGGGTTCTTCTCAAAAGGTCCAAAAACATGGTGAGGTTAATTGGTGATTCTAAATTGTCCGTAGGTGTGAATGTGAGTGTGCTTGGTTGTCTGTCTCTAAGTGTAGCCCTGCGATTACTGGTGACCTGTCCAGGGTGTCCCCTGCCTTCATCCTAAGTCAGCTGGGATAGACTCCAGCCCCCCCGCAACCCTAGTGAGGATTAAGCGGTGTATAGATGATGGATGGATGGATGGATAGTTATTTGAGTGACTATTGTGAATTTTGCCTTTCTTTAATAGAATGGTATGAATAAATCTGAGGACGACTTTGTACAAAAACTTGAACTGAAATTATAGCTCTCAGTGGGCTCTGGAGTTTTTTGAGTGTTTTTTTTTTTTTTAACTACATGTTCCAATTAAGAGAGATCTGTCACTGCTCATTTCTTGTCATGACAGCCACTACTCACATGATGATCCTGGGATGGAACTCCATAATGGAGTTGTTCACGTAGAATCGTCTGAAATAGGTGGCGGCTGTACCCTGCACAGGTGAGACACACACGGTTCAGGTGTCAGTAGGCTGTCAGCTCATGTTGTTCTGGTAAATCTGTAAACCAACCGCATACATACCACCACAGATTTGGGCATTGCGGGCTTAAAAGCATTGCAGAATTCCAGCAGCCTCCGCTCATAGTGTCGGAACAAGACGTCTTCCTCATGACGCTCCAAGAACATGGACTCACTCACTCCAGGCTGAGGAACAGGTGAAGTCAACCGTAACGCACAGTGCCCGCTACTAGCTTTTGTTTCAGAAACACTTTGCAGTTCGTATCTGCTACTTACCTTCCCACTTTCCCGCGCCTTGTTACGGAATTTCTGATTAGCTTTGTACCTCTTCTGCTCCAGTTCATCTTCACTTTTAAAAATCCAGTATTTTTTCTGTGAGCTGTTGTGGAACATGACGGCTTCTGCAATAAGAACAAGAGGTGGTAAAAGTGAGTAGAAGTTAGCCTGCTGCTCGAAGTTTGACAGGTTTGGTATCAAGTAACTTACGTGTGTTGAGTCTAAATAAACATTAGACCACCTACGACAGTGGTGCAGTGCGAAAACAAAAAATGGAGAAAATATCCTGTTTAAATCCTCCTGTAACTTCCAAAATCACCGTCTTAAAATACAAAAATACCAGCAATAACAAAACGGATGCGCGTCGTCATTATTTTACGTCAACGTCGTCTCCTGTTGATGACGTAGAGGTCTACCGTAACTCAGGATGCATCGCGCACCCCAAATCACTCTCTCGCTCTCTCTCTCGCTCTCTCTCTCTCTCTCTCTCTCTCTCTCTCTCTCTCTCTCTCTCTCTCTCTCTCTCTCTCTCTCTCTCTCTCTCTCTCTCTCTCACACACACACACACACACACAAAGCTTTATGGTCATTTATTTTATTTCCTTACATTAGGGCCTAAATATTTCGTAAATATTAAGTATTGTATTAAATCAAATGGGTTATTACATAAACCCTACATTAAGCTCAGTTTTACAGGTTTATTTGTGGTATCCTGCATTGTGCCATCAATGAAAGTAGACCTACCATGACAATGATTTAAAAATGAACCTCTAACCTATAGAAATGATTGTGGATTTAAAGCCTATTTAAAGGATGCAGCCTATTCTTACCTCTTACCTCTTTATTAAAAAAGCTCATTATGCCACGTGACCCTGGACTTTCACACTGTCCGTGCTCCACACCTAAAAGCTATCAAGCATGCACTTGAGAAATCAAAAAAGGTTATAATACATAGCCTATTTTTTTCATATTTAGGCCTGCATTGCGTGTTACACCGTCTGTCTCCACTTAAAAAAAATAAAATAAATAAAAACTCAATCACGCACCCAAACCCACGTGGATGAAAGTTGAGCTGCTTCATGTCAATGTCGGTCAAATGCTTGGATTGGGATCATTTTAGATGGAGGAGCGCAACAGAAATTGAATCACAGTATGTTTAGACAGACCCGCTCAGCCCCCACCAGTGTTTCCGTACACCGTAATTTGCATAAACATGAGTAATTTATGAATAATAAATGCCCTTGCATTCAGCGGGAGCCGTTAATTTGCATATCACCACAGCTACAGTTTTATTTCCTTAGTGCGGTGTTATCATGAAGCCCTTCAAGCCCGCATAAACCCGAATCAAAGAAATAATGCTTTAACAGGTATGTGCCGAGGACTGTTTTATAATCTTAATCTCTTTTCTCTACAGCCGTTAAAGATGTAAACTTTTACGTGTGCGCTGAGTGTGTGAGAGGCTTGTAAAACGCTATATGTTCAATGTGCAGCAGGCTTCCAGACTACAGTATCCATCGCTCGGTCTTGCCCTGCAAATTGCATAAACATGAAGTGCCGATGCATTATTGATGAGACCATTGCAACGTTTACTGTATGTGCGCACGTGTGTGTGCGCGCACCGCCAGCACGCATAGGAGGCGTGCGTGTGTGCGTGACTGTGTGTCTGAGCTGACAGCCTTACACCTTTTCCTTCTGCTGGTTCGCACGATTCCGCAGTGTGTGATGACTTCTTTTTGTCTGTCTTGTGTTAGAACATCTTGAAACACAGGCTGTTTAATTTTATTTATTTGTGTTGGATTTTTTTTTTGCTTATATTTTTGGCTGTGATGAGAGCCCACTGCAGCCTGCATCTTCTTTATTCACAGAAAAGAAATGCTTGGATGCTTGGAAGTGAGGCAGCAAGTAAAACTCTGTGTGTGTGTGTGTGTGTGTGAGAGGGAAGGTTTTGAAGAGAGACACCAAATTTTAGGTCAGGTGTGTGTGTGTCTCTTTGAGTAAAGGTTGTTCCTATATAATCTGACAGGCAGTGTTTTATGGGAAATCAGACTTGGGTGATTCTGTGCCTTCCCCACATCAACTGAATGATCTTTGAGCCTCCCTGATCAAGTTAGTTTCGTCCTCCCAGAGTCAAGTCTGCTGCACTCTTGTCTGTTAGATTTCAGCTGCATATGAAAACCTTTCCAGGCATGCTGAAAATGATTGCAATTCATGGACACAAAGTCAGCTAAAATTCGGCCGCCGATGCTGTGTGAGGCATCACCTTGGCTGTACACAGCTTTGTAAACTATTCATGATGATGATAATGCTGAGGAGGGTGAGGAGGAGAAGCTGGAGGAGGATAATCCCCACCCCGTGGCCCACCTTCCTCGTCTCATCTATGAAGTGACTTTCTCAAAGGAAAGAAAATAATTTAGGAATAGCCTAACCTTGACAACGATGCAAATGATTTCTTTGACCAATGAGCTTGCTTAATCTCTTCTTCTCCCCCCCCCTCCCACACTCTGATTCCTCATGTTTGCTGCAGCGTTCAATCCATTTCGGCTTCACATGCCAACAATTAAATCCTGATTCGAACTCCCTTTTAAGTGCATATTAATTTTCTGCCCTCCATCCCGCACAAACGACCCCCACCCCGCCCATTGGTACTGCGGTTGCCATGGCAACCGGGGATGGCAGTGCTGATGTCAGAGACTCCTCCAAGGACACTCATGCAGGCACTGGGTCAGGTGATATGTACCGCTGCTGGGCATCAACTAACACCCAAGAACAAAATGGCCGACATCCCTCTCATATTCACTTTTTTTTTTTTTTCTCTCTCTTGACGCATGGGAGAGTCTCTCTTTGAGCTTTAAATAAAAAGAGGAAGTGCACGTGTGCTTCGCCTGATACCTTCTTTGTTTTGATGATATGTGTGATATGGATGATGTGGGATATTGTCAGTGTGATTGGTGTGACCGAAACGCATCACAGAGCTGAGCTGTCTGAGCCCCTCAGAGATCAGCTGTCTGTCTGAAGAATTTAGAAATCTGTCTGGCTATTTAAGTGCATTCACATCTGTGTGTGCCTTTTGTGTTTGAATGTGTCCGTACATTGGTTTCCTCAGGTTGGCATTAAGCAGCCAAGGATTTTTTTTTTTTTTTTTTTTTTTTCCCCTCCCCTTTTAAAAGACACAAGGAGGACGGCTGGGGGGGAGGAGGTCAGCGCCTGGGAAAGGTGTTTCTGCGTCTACCGGCTTCTTTTTTTTTTTTTTTTTTTTTGCCTTCCCCTCCCCCTCCCCTCCAGACACTCAGCGCTCCCCCACCGTCTCTTTCTCTCTCTGTCTCTAATTGAGCTTTGTGTCTACCTCCATCTCCATTCAAATCCAGACTCATTTGCATACTGCCGCTGTGTGCTGGACAGCTCCCCAGCTGTACAGTACAAAACTAAATGAGGAACACAGACCCACTTTACGTGACGTGAATACTAAGCAGCGAGGATAGTCATTTTCCTGTTTCCTGAAAATACAGCTACCTGAGAGATGAGGGGTAAATATGAAGGAGTACGGTTGTATCAAATCAGTGCATTCAGAGAAGGCATTACGAGGCGGAAAGGGGATGCTGATATACAGGCAGGGTTTATTATTTTTAATAAAACAAGACACGGCAGAAGATATCATATACTCTAATTTGACAAAAAGTTGTCAGATATGCTGTGATGTACGGAGGAATTTGTTCATAAAAGCCAGTTTCACATTCATGCTAGTATCTGTGCAGTGCTCCTCCAATTTCAAATATGTATTCATGTTTTTAGCAAACATTCTGTAGGAAAATACCGAACCGCCTTTTTGGGCCCAATCACGCCATAATTGCTCCCGTTTTGACCACATATCGGCAGGTTTAATTTGAACCCAGCTGCCCCTCTGGCTTTCCTCTCGTTTCAGCCCTGTTGAGGCCCGACTCTGAGCTCTCTTGAATTTCACCGGCGAGACTTGCTCAGCATCGAGGAATTTTAGGGACATTTTTTGCTTGACTGCACGGAGACACGTAATTGTGTTGTATTTTTGATGCACTCCAACCACACTTAACAGAACGTGTTAAGCACACTCTTAATGGGAACCTTAAAACCCCAAGGCCAATTTTCATTTCTAGCTTTCTAGCATATTGGTAGAGATTTGTGACATTTCAACTCATTTCAGTATTCAATCAAAGCCATAGCTGGAGGGGAGAGCACTGGTATGCTCTTTACGGCAAATCCAACTGTCCTTGGTTTGCTATATGCATACAGCTTCTTCCTCCACAGTCAGACCTTTGAGAATTGGATGAAATTTGATGACCCATTTTAACTTTACCTAGAAGACAAATGCAAACAGTGCAAAAAAAAAAAATGGTTCATTTTTTTCCCCCCCTTCCCCTCTCAGTAAATTTAGATGTAAATGTTTTATTTCGAAAACAAAGTCACTCACGATCATTTGTAAATGGCAGCCAAGATTTAAATCACTGGGGAGTGAAAAACACGTCGTGCTTCATCATTCTGAGCAGCTCAGCTCTGATGAAAATGTAGAGAAGGACAGATACAGAGTGATGTTAAGGTGCAGTAATTCTGGTAAAAAGAAAAACCCAATCCCTCACAGGACAATGCTCCAACAAGTCCTCCAAATGACCCCTTTATATCCGAGTGCAGCGTCCTCACCTCTCCGAGCATCCAGGCCACATGGACGAAATGCTGTCCTGGTAGAATAATGGTTGACCTGCGTTTTGTTTCTGTTTTCTTACAAAAAGCTCGAGTGTGGCTGTGTATATCTTCTTCTTTAAAATGTTTAATTTATTTCAATTATATCAGTATGATTTTTTTTCTGAATTGCAAGCTTAAAGTTCTATTTGAAACTAAAATTCTGAAACCAAACCAATCCCTTGTGTCACACCGAGTAGTACAAAACATTCTGCTTTAATTGTTACTGTTAAAATAAATGCATTCTGCCTTCTAATATTTAGTCATTTTTGTAAAATAAAATCCTCCAAAATCAGCACTTTCTTCCTGATAGCTACATTTTTAATCGGTGTGTATCATCGCTAAAGCATTGTGTGTGTGTGTGTGTGTGTGTGTGTGTGAGTGTACATGAGGCGCACATCAGTGTGAATTTGCTTGCAGTGGGGGGTTATGCATCTTAATCTAATTAAGAAGTAGAAGCCTGCATATAGATGAAGAATTATGAGCTTCAAATTGGGGGAGGGGAGCTGTGTTTGATCAAGTCAGGTTGCCCAGCAACCCATACCATTTATTTCAGACACACACACACAAAAAAAGCCTTCTAAGATTTAATAATCAGGGTGTCTGCATTAAAATGCAAAAGAGGCTGGCAGGCTGCACCTGAAGGACAGCAAAAATTAGGCAGGCTAAATTCTCGACTTACAGGTGAATTGCTGACCTTCTGTGGTCGGCGCCTGTCAAAGTGAACTCTCAAAAGCTGTGAATGAGCCTAAATAAGCTTTCAAAGGCAGCTTGTAAAGATTAAGGTGAATAAAACCGGAGCGGCAGTGTGTTTTTCTCATTTTGCATTTTGTTAATTGAGCATGCTAAAGCGAGCCTAAACGCAGTCGTTATAAATTAAACAGGATGCTGATGTTCGTTTTTTCCACTCACAGGTTTCACAGTTTACATGCTTCATTTATTCCAGAAAATAAAACTAAATAAAATTACAGAAAATCATAGACGAAGGAGAGAAAAAAGGCCTTTTTTATAACAACAACACCACATTTGGTTCACTGATAATACACGTTTTAAATGGATACTGTTTTTTTTCCCTATTTTCTCCACCTATAATTACAGTGTTTTTATAAAAACATATTTAACAAATATTAACGACTACAAGGGATATTTCTGGCTCTCTTTGTGGCTCCTCTAATTGATACTGTGAAAGCTGGCTGTTGAAGTGCTCCTGCTATAATCACTGGCACCCTCCCCTCTTTTGTTTTCCTAATTGCCGCCATCCCTTTTGTTGGAGAGCATTCTTATAAGTGCATCAATCCCTGCTGGAGAGCACTGAAGGCTTCCTGCGGACTTCCTGTGGACTTCAACAAAAAGCCCTGTCAGGTAGATCAGCCATTAGTCACCAGTCTACATTGTCTCTGACAAATCTGACGTTTAAAGTACACGCATAATTCCAAAGCACTCAGTGTGCTGCACAAATTGCATGCATTTTGTCCTGGAAATGTCATAAACGTTGGGTTGAACTTTTACAGAAAACATGTTGATGTAAAAAGCTGATTTGGATTTCTGCTCAGTCAAATCGGATTGCAGTAAATGAATGACAATTTAAAATACGTATATCTAAATGTAATTGTCAACAATGATTACTGTTATTATGATTTGGCTCTGGTATGACTGTAATTTATTTTTTTTCATTTTAAATCATTTGATCTAAATTTGTGTTTGTGTTTACCGAACGTTTCTGTTGTTAAATAGCACCTAAAATCGAATATTAATAATAATAATTGTAAGAATAAGTGAGGAATTGCACCTGATGTGGAAACACTCGCTCACATTCTTGCCCGTTTTATTCCTCGTCTGCAGAGGTTTAAAGCTGCACATATTATTTTTTTTACAACCTCAGTGTAATCAGTAGTAAACTGTGCCACAATACCCTGATTAAATAATGCCCTCTTGTGGTCTTTGTGTGAGGAATATTGAGAGGAATCAAATTTATAATTAATATAATCACAGCACCACAAATAAATGCTGATGCGTCTGTTCCTTTTCCTCCATGTCCAAACGCGCTCCCATACCTACGTCGCATTTCGAATTATGTTAATATGTTCATTTGCTATTTTAATTATGTTTCTTGAGAGGTTTCATGTAACTGAAACCCCCCCAAACACACATTTGCACACACACACACACACACACACACACACACACACTGACTCAGTCATTTTTCTGTGGATGAAGTCCTCTTTCTCTTCACTAGATGGGGTAAGAGCATCATTTAACAGGCTGCCAAAGGGAGCAAACGTTGCCCCACTGCACCTTTGCAGATACCGATTTCTTGATAAAAGTCTGCTTTAATTATTTTTTTTCTAGAAATCCCGGGTCTTAACTTATGTCACCTTTGCAAGTTATGCTGAATAAGGTCCTCGCCTCTCAAATTTGTTTATGCGCTGAGGTGTGAGCAATATTTAGCAAAGTGGCTAAACACAAGAACACCTCACACCACGGAAACTTTACGCTGAAACATCGCCTCTTTCCAACTTTATTTTAAAAACTGGGAAGGATTAAGCGTGCAGATGATTTGCAGAGCTTCTCCCACTCTTTGTGGTATTTGTTTTGTACCAAAATAAATCAGAGAAACACATCTTCTCGCTGTACAATATACTTGAATCCATTTTAGATTTCATTCCACTCTTTTTCTCATATATTCCGACTCAAAATTGCATTTCTCCTCCATTCATAAAGTTTCCCTCCTTTCTGTCCTTCTTCTTTCCCAGCATCCCCCCCCCAACCTCGCTTCATACATTCATTTCAGAGTAGCATATCATTAGCTCATGGTTGTGTTATGGCCCGCTGTTGTTCATCCCAGCCCAGCTCCTCAGTGTGCCTGAATTGGCATGGGAAAGAGAAGGGGAGAGCTTAACCGCCAGAACTGTGAGACTCTGTGGAGATGACAAGTAGCTCCTTGATTAACCCATAGGCTGGTTGAGCAGACCCACACTTTGCCTGTGTTCTTTATTCATTTCCCTTGTCCCTTTCTTTCAGAAAGAGACCCAATAAGGCCCAGCAGGTGAATGTAAAGAAACGCGAGAGGACTCCCCTCCGATCAGCCTTTCAGACCCAGACAATGGGCCAGCCCACCTCTTGTACTGCTGCATTAAAACCCTGATTAAAGCTCTTCCTGTTAGCGATTGATTGAGGATGCAAAGCTAAAACCAACAAAAACCCGCACTGCTGAGGCCTGATAATGACTGGGCCCCACCTACAAAGCACAGGCTTCAAATGATTAGTGGGGTTTTGTTTTCTTAGTAGGTGTGTGAGTGCGAGCGACCGAGTGTGTGTGTGTTAAAGAAAAGGAGAGGTGAGGGAGGAGAGGTTGTCTAACCATACCAGGAGGTCTTCAGACAGATAGCTCTAATTAATCAACGGGCTCACTGGGGAGGGAGGAGAAAAAAAAAAGAAAAGAAAGAGGAAAAAACAAAACTTTCCTTCTTTTTTTTTCTTGTTTCTTTAACGATCTGTATTTCTTTTAGCAATGACAGTGTGTGTCAATATATGTGTCAATAGCTTCAAAACTTTACTTTGACTTATGATGTATTAAATACAAATGTAGGATTATAACTTTAAATCATCCGTTCAATTTGAAATTAGCTCATTCAATTAGATTTTTCTTCTACATGTTACACTCTAATAAGGATAGAAGAGGGGAAAAAAATCAAGAAACTGCAAAAAAATCTGTGTTGTGAAAATACACTTACTGTTCTGGAGTGTTTGTTTTTAAGTCCTCATCATTTTTTTTTTTAAAGTGATCAGCGTGTTAAACTGTACCTATTTACTTTCTTTCATCTTAAATAACACAACGAGCAGTGAAAGCGCTGCAATGATCTCCCAACGTATACGCCCGAGGTCGCTTTAAAACTTTCACATGCTTATCATAATCACGTTTTGAACTGTAGATTTTTAAACACTCACACTTGTCATTGTTATGTAAACAGCCTCTTTTTTTTTTTTTTTTGCATGTTAATCCTTTTATGAGAGAACATTAGCGAGACGCATGACGACATGGGAAATGATTTGTAGAGAAGACGCCAAGAAGACTTGAACAATGTGTGTGTGTTGTGTGTGTGTGTGTGTGTGCATCTAGAGAGAGAGAGAGAGAGAGAGTTCTTCAAGAATCCATAAATATTGCATTTCTTTGTTTGACGGATGTTTGACACATTTTCATGTTTCCTCAACAAATTCCACTGTCATATTTTTCCTTTTGTCAGTCATCTTCCAAACAGCAGATCCTGACAATTATCCCAGAGAAACTCCTGATCAAAACCACCTTATTCTCTCTGCTGCTCAGCTCCATCACACACTGATTCTGCATCACTCTCCTCTCCTTCCTCTCACGCAATCTTTATTTGATTCCAGATCTGCGTGTTGCAGCGCTCATCAGTTCAAATGCAAAAATTATATTCACAAAGTGTTTGTGTCATCTATATTTCACGGGTTTTTTTTTTTTTTTGTAATGTCTATTTGGTTGATGCATGCGAGTTATTACAGTGTTGCTCCGCAGTGATTGCCATAAAAAAAAAAAAAGGCTTCCCTCTGCACTGTAACGAAGCGGCTAATTCACCAACAGAGAGCGACGCTTAATTGCAGGCCTCTATTAATGATGGACCTGACAGCTAAAACATATTAGCAGCGGTTTGAAAAATAATCCTTTTGCGGCTGTTTTAACTTTTGTGAGTGTTCGTTTAGGCATAAATTTAGAGAATTACATGTTTTGAGTAGGATCATCAGATGATGAAATTCCAGATGTGCATTTAATGATTCATATTTTCAACCTGGGCCAGTTTTTTTTAAATAATTACCCCATTGTTCAGCAGTGAAATTTCATATTTAAAAAAAAAATGGTGCTTTTACATGCTTGAAACTACAAGAAAAAAAAAATCTTTTCTTTTATTCAGACATTCCTAGAGTGTTTGAATTGTAGGAGAGCGAAAAATAGAGACAGACAGGTAGAGGAAGACACTGAGGAGGCCCTCAGGCTACAGTGAGGGTCCTGGGCAGATTGGCTCTGGGGCTCCGCAACGATCCTGGCAGCCCACACATTTATCAGAGTAGGGTTAGCGTACCACACGGTGCCTACACTTACACTGTGCACTCATGCAAACACACACACGTTTAGACCCAGACATCCGCCTACGCCCACTGTAAGCCTTATAGCCTTTTTAACTTCTCCGTGCACCTCTTCCTCCTACTCTACTGTTATTAGCCTCGCACAATCAGACTACCTGACTACACCTCCCGGCATGTATATGAGTCAGAACGACCTGCAACTCAGTTATTTTCAAGAGCATAATTGGTCCATGTGTAGTGTGTGCAACAAATTGCCGCTGCAGAATCAGAGAAATGGTGCAGGAAAAAGACGTTAGTAAGATATTACTAAAAGAAACGTATGAGGCAGTGTGGTCGTTAGAGGTTCTTTAACAATCGTGTGATAACGAATATCTCCCAATATGGTAAAAAAAGAAAAAAAAAAAAGTACAGTATGCTTTTGAATACAGTTGTAGGAGTTTTGCTTTTTATTCCTGGAAGTTAAAGCCGCTCAACTTAAGACTTATGTTTTTATTTTGTTTATTTTATACGGTCACGGAGTCTTATTTAGTTCAACACGAGGCAAATACGGCCTGAGGCGCATGGAAAGAAGCTTCAGCTTCTAACTGGGAGTCGGCCTCTCTTTCATTTGCACCTTGTACATCTCTTTGCTTTTCAGAACCTTTTTTTTTTGCTCATAGAAATGGACATTAACCATACCTGGCAGGCAGCAAGTGGGATAAGAGCCGGGGTCTGTTGGTAAATCCAGCCTGGTTTGTTGTCGGACTCTTAACAACGTCTACATCAAGCCCTCGGACTGAAAAAGATATGAAATACTCTTTCTGTGTTCCTCTGCTGTTTCTGCATTCGCCCTGGTGATTTATTATAGACAGAACAGTGTTACTCTCTGCCTAGAAGTCTGTTTTTCATGTAAATTTGTGGCGTGTCTCAAATGAATGACCACAAGAATTACAAAGTGCACACGATGAGTAACATATGGATAAGAACCGACACTTCGGATTGAGCTACAGTCTGCATTGTGTGTAATTTTCATTTAAATATATGGATGCATTATTACATTGTTGTGATTTATGTGTTTTTAAGGATAAATCTGATCATGCGGAATTAGGATGGTGGGAAAACACTTTGGCAGGCGTATTTCCATGCCCTACAATAACCACAAAGACTGGCAGTCTCGACACAACCCCTGTCCTCAGCTCCAACCCCCACCCTTGTCCTTGCCCCCACCAACCCACCCTTAACAACCGTAGTCCTCCACGGCACAAACAGCCGCACGTTGTCACACACTAGACCCTCGGTGACAGCACTGGGTCATGGAGGCCGACGACGGGCTGTGTGTACCATCAAACACACATGTCAGCGTGAAGGACTGCCAGATTGTCAGTAACTCTTCTCATCCAACCCTAAAATATCTCATAGTCCAACTCCCCCTCCTCACACACACACACACACACACACTTGCACAGACTGGCTTAGTATCCTGGTCTGTCTGACCCTGGTGGATGTGGATCAGTGCAGAGGCACTGACAACTCAGTCTCTGGCACGCCAACACGTCTGGTGTCGATGAAGTGATGCTTTGAATTAAAAGTGCATTTGATGCTAAAGAGGAGCTAACCTGATTTGACTGGCTAACGTGATTTGAGCGAGCTCAGGCAGAGATAGAGAGCTACAGTATGTGGACAGAGATGGATCCCTGCCAGCGCGATCTGCTTATTCAGTCGATAATGGAGGCAAATGCAGCCAAATGAACCCCAAGGTTCAGCGTGGAGCTAATCTCAAATGCTAACAGTTGGTCTTGCATTGGCGCTATTCTCAGCTTTATCACTATGGTTATCTAATGGCCTCTGCTAAATGCTCTTGAGCATTGCAAGCAGTTAGCGCGGCGATCATTGATCAGCTCATTCTACTGTGTTCCCTGATTTTTATTGCCATTTAGTAAAGGGAAGAAATAAAACATAATCCAAACACAATTATGTCTAAGCGTTTCATGTTTAATGATTTATATTTTTGCTCCCCATTGAACATCTGTGCTCATTTCTGTTGCCATACTTGTCTAACGCTGGATGTATTCACTCTCTAAATAGTTTTTTTCTTGCCAGTGCTGTGGCTAATTTTGTTGTGAGAAAAGCCTCTGATGAGCAAGGCCAGGCATCTGGGGTGTCATCAGAGGTGAGATAGTGTCAGAAATGGTGAGACACAAAGTGAAGAAGCGTTGATTGGGCAGTGGTGTGCGTATCTGGAGATCTAGGGGAGAAAGATTTGACTATTAGGACGCCCATTTAGATCTATGTCTCGGAAATACTGCGTGTTTTTCTTGCCAACTCTTTCTGTGCCACATCACTGTTTGTGTAGGAAGAAGCGAGGTCTTTTGCTTTGTATGTAAAGAAGGTGAGATGCCGTGCTTCAAGTCCCCCACCCCACCCCAGTCCTTAAAGAGCATTAATCATTGGTTCTCAAAGACACAGTCTCTCTGAGTGTAGCAGTCATTCAGCCCGGAATGACGAGACACACATGAAAGCTAGCGGTGGTGGTGGTGGTGGTGGTGGTGGAGGGGTTCAAGATAAGGTATAAAGAACCATCCTGCAGGGAGAAGCAGGATTCCCCCTCTCATTAAAGATCAACTGCTCGCCTCTTGCCTAACGAGAATTCCTTCTTGAAAGCAAACAAACAAACAAACAAGCACTCACTTGAAGAGAGCTCTAAAACGGAGAAAAGGTTTTCCACAGTAAAAAGGTTTTGCATATTGTCAGCTCTGTATCTCTGATAAACTCACCGCTGTCACACTTGTCAGCGTTAGTTGTGGGTATCTCTGTGAGGTCAAAGGTCTCCGGTGGTCTCAGCAGGAAAGCTAAACCAAAGCCGGACCTTCTTCTGCTGTTCTCAGAAATGATCTCCAAGCGTGAGGCCTCACTCCTGAAGACCCGGCCCCGTTGGCCCTCTAATCCTGTCTAAATGAACCAGGAAGATGGCTTTTCGGCTCCATCTCTGACCTCTGAGTCCTCCGGCACCTCCCAGTATGTGAGGGGATTAGCAAAGCAGGCCTCCAGCATCCCTGTTGTCTCAGAGTTGAACTGACCCTGCAACTGTGTGGCCAGGTGGAGCCCTGCGATGGGTGGATACCCAGGAACTGAATTAGCTTCTCTCTTCTTCTCTAAATGAGGTGTCTTGAGGGGCGCCAGGTAAGACAAGTCACAAGGGGTCGGCGAACCCCTGCCGTCTGACACAAAAAGAGGCAGAGGATCACCTGCCGCTTTTCAGATCAAATGAGGGCTTAAATAGGGGGTCCTCTCTTGTCAAATCTCTCTCCATGAATACTCAGGAAGGCCAGAGACTACTGTATAGCCTCCCCCAGTCTTGGCCTCTTGTAGACCCAAGACCCTGTTGACTGCTAACACCCCTGTACTTCAGCCCAGGTCCCCTCACAGTAGCCATCAAGCTCTTAATTCCTACTCTCAGCCCATCACTAAGTACTTTGTGCATAATGGACCTATAATCAACCTCTGTCCAATGGAGCCTTTTCTCTCAGCATGTCTGCACTCATGTTGAGCTTGCATGTCGAGTTGCAATGAGATGCTAATTAGACTTCATATCTACAGGGCTAATCTGTGTGTTCACATTCAGGTGCTTTTAATCCACTCCATAGCCGAACAGCTTGCTAATTTGCAGGTAGTATTACCATAGTGGTCAAGGGAAAAGGGTAAAATTATCTTATGAAATATTATGATGTAGACATTTTTGAAGGGAGCTGTTCAGATACAACACGAGGCTGTAATTTCCGAGCCTATGTACGGTGCTTTCTTCGGCTCTAAGGTTAACGGCGAGATGCTGTTCTTTCCACCAAATAACCTCATCAAACTGCACCGTATGACAGGGTAAGTGAGAGGTGTGGCGATCTAGGTGCCTAACACAATGCCCCTTGTCAGTCAGCCTCATTCCTGGGGGTGAAGAGGGGCGAGGGAGGGTGCAACGGAGGCAGCCACAGGCCCTTGGCTCTCTGCGATTGGCCTTAATCCGCCAGCTAATAAGTTCAGAGAGGAGCCATATGCTGCGCTGCAATGTGTGGGGAGGGGAGTGTTGCCTCATGTTACTTACACCAGGCCGGCGCTTTCTTAGGTACCGCCCTCCCACGGTCTGTTCCTTTGTACTGGGGGATCAGCCCTCTCCACGCTGTGAATGGTCCGAATTGATTAAACCCCACCGTATAATTGTCAGCAAATCCTAGCGAATCATTTCCCATCCATTTGAAAAGTACAATGTGCATTTCTTATTTTCTCCTCACCTCCTTTCTTCCTCACCATCCCCACCCCTCAGTGTCCTTCCCCTCCTGTTTTTCTTCTCTCTCTCTCTCTTTTTTTTTTTTGTAAGATCTCAGGTTTGTCCCCGCATGCCACTCTCGGTCCCCCCCTGCATGAGAGAGAAAGCAGAGGCAGGAGGAGGAAGAGGATAAGAGGAGGCAAGGGGTGAGGAGGTAGAGGGGATGCTTGGCTGGACAGTTGGCCGTAGATGAAAGTGGGCAAAGAGGAGATGTGTTTTTAATCTGTGGCCCGGGCCAGAGAGTGGGGCGCTTATCTGAGCTCGTACCTGCCTGGGCACAACCAGAGCTAAGCCTGGTCACAGCGGCACGTCAATGCCAAGCGGTCAAGGTTTGAAGGAGGCAGAAGAAATGAAGCAAGTATTGCTGTGATAAATGGAAAATTACGGTTTCTCTTCAGAAACGGAAGTCCACTTCAGGAGGTTGGGGCAGATGGGTCTAAAAAAAAAAAAAAAACATTAACATGGAAAAATGCTATTTAATTATCCCCTATTTCTAATTGTGAGTCAACGTCAAAATAAATATGCAGTCGTGACTGGATAATCCCTTAACAATCCGAAAACCTTGCTATCCGACAGGTTTTTAGGAAAAATGAACGGAACCCATGAAAAGTAGCCTTAACATACCGACAGCCTTGGATTCTGACTCCGACATGACATTTTATGTCAAAAATAAGGATAACGGCGTATTAGCTGACTTAACAATCCGACATATTGGCTACGTTCAGACTGCAGGGCTTAATGCTCAATTCAGATTATTTTGTGAAATCCGATTTTTTTGTGAGTTCGTTCACATTTCCAATTAAATGCGACTTGTATGTGATCTGCTGTGTGAACTTCATACGATGCAAAAGTGTCCCGCATGTACAGAAGAGGACGTAACGTCGTCACACGCAGCAAGCATGCTCAGTGTTTACGGAAGGAAACATGGATGGTGGTGGCAGGGGAGTGGCGCTGGTAGAAACAGAACTGTGACCGCTAACTAAACTGGCATCAGCAGCCAAGTACTGCCTACGCATTCTGGCCACTTCCATCACGTCGGAGTGCACCCCCAAGGTGGAGGTGCCCCCCACACCGATCGCGCCAAATATTCGGATATTCATCATTAATTGGGCCTGAATATCCAGAGACCAGAAAGTGCTATTCGCACCAGCTCTACTAGTTATTATAACAATATGAACAATAATTAACAACAAAGTACCCTTCAAGCATCAAGCCCTCCTTGTATCTTGACCTCCGTGTTCACAATCCGGCAGCCTTGCTATCTGACATAAAAGAAGGTTTTACATTTAGTGTCAGATTATTGAGACACGACTGTATTTTTTAAATAACCACCATCATTCCCTAAACTTAATAAAGTAGCTTAAGTTTCCACCACAGCTAAGGTTCCCTAACCCTAACTTGTTTTATTCTTAACTTCCCCCAATTCTAACCAAGAATTTTGTGTCACTTTGTGCCTAAAGCGAACAGAACCGTCACTATTATCACATCATAAAATAGATTTGTACGGGTTTAAGAAGGTTCAGAGAAAGTGTCATCCGGCTGATAGAGGCGTTAGATCAGGAAACACTCCTATGAGCTTGCAGGACGTTGGTGCTTTCTCAGTGTAGAAATTACATTTTATGTGAACATATCTTAATAATTTTGAGTTTGGATGCTTTTAGAATATTACATGAATTTTTACACAGTATAATAATAATAATAACAATAATAATAACAATAATAATAATTAGAACATACATATTTACAATCTTTTTGTACAAATATCAGAACACAAAATAATGCATTGAAACGGTGTTTAGAGAACAATCAACCCGTCTGACAGCGGTCCTTCCTCTGATCCTTCCACATGTTCAACAGCCTCTCATTGATCTGAGTGGTCCCTAGACAGTGGTTCAAGACTCTCTGACCTCAGTCATTTAACCCCTGACCTCGGCTACAAGCTGAAAGCACGTTCCAATATGGAGACTCGGTTTATTTCGGCTGGCCTCTGGCTGTCAGAGGATTTATCAATATCAAAATCTCGACGCCTCTTTTGAGCCAGATGAGTACGACTTCTTTTTTTTTTTTTTCCCCACTCCAAATCATAATATACAACCCAGCAAAACAGATCTCACTGTATCTCCCACTGTTCCGTATCAAGATTTCTTGGAGATCCTCTTTACATATGAGATCATATGCATACAAGCAAGCCCTGTCACGAATCTCATAACCTGACATTGATCTTCAGCTTTGATGCTTGGCTTTCATTACTAGCTGAAGGGCGTTGTTTGTGAGAGTGATCTTCATGTAAAGTGCTCATAAACGATCACAGGCCATGCAGGCAGATTTATGATCATGGGGGTTACAAGGAGACATGGGACAATGCAGCATCTCATCTCTGCTCATATAAGTTGTGCAGGTTTGGGCTTTTGTATGCGGTCATGGTGGTGCTGATGATGGCGATGATGATCGTGCTGATGAGGCGGAGGCTGGAAAAAGGTGGAGAAGGGCAGCGAGCGCGCCGTTATGCAAGAAGTTGCAGTTACGATGCATTCGGATGGATAATGGAGCCGAGCTGGTGCTAATTCAAATGAAAACCAGTATGCAAAAGCATATATGGATACAATAACACGTATTAACATACTAATCCTGAATGTAGCTCGTGGTCAGGAAATGTTTCACCCCTGGCCCCTTATTTCCATGCAGCATAGTTAACCTTGAGATCAGCGATGGAAAATGCAATCCTCAAAGACTGTCCCTCTAAAGACCTCATCTAGAAAGTTAATTATTGTTTCCCACTCATAGTTCTGCATTGCTAATGACTGAACATGCATATTTTTGCTCTCTTTTCTTACTCAAATGCTCTCTATCAGGGCGCTTCATGGCTGCAGGTGTTTAACTGTGGATTCAGGGGACGGCAGTGTGGTGTTATTCGTTCTTTGCTTTCAAACCGCTGTATTTACCGATGCAAACATCACAATATATGAAGGTCACCGGTTGCTCCTATTGTCCGAGACAATGGACATGTGCAACTGGTGTGATACTATTGTCGCACAAATAGCATTAACGCATACAAATGCATTTATGCCTACAACCTCCACACTGCTTGCTGTTTGCAAAGTGCTTTTGCGTCTTGGTCATATTTCTGATTACAAGGTTAGCAGCTCATCACGTCCAGGGTCATTAATCCTTCACTTGTCCAGCCTGAGTCCTTAATGATGTCCACTAACTACCACGGGAGTCCATCAGCGACAGCCTCCTGGGAATGAGGTCGTGGTGTTTGGTTTGTGAACTCTGACCTCCGGTGACCACAGTGGTCTGACCCACACATGTGCTCTTGTACCACTGAGGTCATCAATGGGACCTTGTCAAGGGCCTTGAGCAAATAGATTAGGGCCTTTGTTTGTAAATAGGATGACCAGCTGCATTGCTGCCCATCACTATAATTATGTGACCCATGAAAAAGAAAACACAGCAAGGACTAGTTCACTGGGACCTCAAGTGGTACTGATGAGATTTAAGTGTGTTTTGTTTATTCTTTTAATTACATTATTAAATGTTTTATTTTATTTATTTTTTTTACATCATGCTGATGTTAAGAAAACGCAGGAAAGCAATATTTTACACCAACCAATAAAAAACAACTCCAATAAATGCACAACAAGCGTGAGCTCTGTAGAACTAAAACATGACACCGACACGATCACTCTTTAATCCCAGCAGAACCGACGGTTACCGGGAAGTCCGGGGTTAAGTTGAACATTGCTCGGCACCAATCATTTCCTTGTTAACCCTCACTCCTCAACAAATTGCCCCCTACCATTACACAGTAGCAACCTTGCCTGTGTCCACGCATTGGTGCAACCTTAACCCCCCCCCTCCTCAAAACCCCTTAGAGACTGCAGCGCGGCTGACCATAACCTCATTTGACCTGCTTCTGCCATATGGAGGGAGGCAGTGGACGGATTGAGAAGACATTGTCGGGAGGTCAGAGGCTAAATGACCAGGACTGTTTACAAGGTGATGAGAAGTTCAAACAGCAGAGTCTTGTCAATCCTTTCTCCTCAGCCCCTTAATGACTCCGTTAAAGACTGAAAGTGTATTTTAAGTGTTACTGGTAAAGAATGTTGGTTTAATTTATAAGAGGTTGAACCAAATTGCAGTCCTTTCAGTGGCAGTTGGTAATATAATAGCATAAAAATACACAGAAATGCAAGAAAATAAATGCGTATTATTACATTCCGCTTTAATCAATAAGCAGCTACCAATTCAAATCTAAGTCCTCCACACCTTACCTCTTATACTTTTTTCTCACATGGGTTATGAATCTGATTAACACGGGGTTTGCTTTTGTTTGGACACCCCATGTTTACATAAAGAGGCCCAGTGGGACCAGCCCTCGAGGTCAGGGGGTCGAACCTCGGTTGTCAGAGAGCCTTGTGACATTTCTTTCCCACGTTTCCCGGCAGCCATTGTCAGCGGCGAGGAGCCCCCGTTAACGTTTGGCCCTGGGAGGTAGTGTGGCGTGAGAGGGAGGCCTAGAGGCATTGGACCCTCAGTGGGTCCCTGGGAAACGGGCGTAACCAGGCGGGGCTGAGGCGAGCGGAGACAGCATGGGGTCATTTTCCGGCTTGCTGCCCCTCTAAAGGGCTTTGGAGCACAGTATTGGCCCCTAGAGGAGAGCTGGTGGGGAAGACGGTACAAAGGGCTTTGTTTGTGCGTGTGTGTGTGTGTGTGTGTGTGTGAGAGAGAGAGAGAGAGAGAGAGAGAGAGACACTGTGAGTGACTGCACACCTCAGCAATTTTGTATGAGTTTTAAAAATGATTATTTAACGTGTTGGCAATAATTTCTGGTCTCTGGTTTTATTAATAACTAATTGTATTAACCGATAAGGAATAATGTCACAGTGCACGGGGCAACAGCAGCAACGAGTGCTGTAAAAAAAAAAAAAAAGAATCAAGGATAACGATTCAGTAATGGTGGGAACTAGTGTGGATGTGTTGTCAGGATTGTCTTATAATTTTAGATTATTTTCCAATGAATGAACATGTATGAATGCATAAGAAGGTAAAACTGAATATCCTGAATAATACATTTGGTTAATATTCTATGTGTGAGAGCTAATTTCAGACATCACAGGATAAAATATCTGCATTGTTGGACAGAATAGCAATGTAATAAATGTACATTTTTAAGATGAAATGCGATTTATTAATTGGTCCAAACACCACACACTTCATTCAGACGAGAAAACTAGAATGTTTCACCGTAAATTGCGTGTCTTGTCATGAAGCCAGACACGTTCAGTATTCTGATTGGAATTCCTTTATATTGTATTTGTACATTTTTATTTAAATCGCAGCACACGTGAGAACCTCCTTCTTCCTTATACCGTTCCTCACTAAGAA
Organism: Stegastes partitus; assembly: GCF_000690725.1. Lineage (NCBI taxonomy): Eukaryota > Metazoa > Chordata > Actinopteri > Pomacentridae > Stegastes > Stegastes partitus. Next base: position 158,320 of record NW_007578135.1, on the reverse strand, counting down.
GATGTACATTTACATTTTGCCTCTTGTATTCTACGAATGTCATTTGAAACTAACGCACCGAGCTATTGAATAATAACCAGACATCAGCGAAATGAATAAATAAAACATAGCATCCTGCCATTATCACATTTTTCTCTGCCAACATGCCAGAAAAAAATACAACCCACATCCCCACTAATAACAAGGTCATCCTTTTTTAATGTTAGTCTGCTCGTACCTTCAGGGTCCCTGACAGGTTGGTGGTTTTGTAGTCGAATCGACATGTACAGTAATGTGTGACTAGGGCTTTGTTGATCTGAGAGGGGTGCGAGCTTGCCAGCTTTGAAAGGTGATGGTAGAGAAAGACCCACTCCACCCGAGCACACGCTTACACAACACACACACACACATTCATACACACTACTACTACTACTACTGTTCCTGTGGAGAGCAAAGCTAGAAGCAGCAGAGGATCTTGAGGGAGAGACAGCCCTTTGTGTACAGTGCACAGAGATGATCTGTGCCATTTCTCTCCTCTTGGCACAGCTTGCATGTGTGGTGATGAATGGCAGCCATTTTGTTTTTATACATTAAAGAGTCACATCTTTACATTTTTTTTTAAGGGTCATCCCAGGGGAATATGGTTAGCGTACGAAAAAACAAAACCCCTAAACTTGTATTTGTTCTCTTTGTGAAGCTGTTTTGCTATTTATCTAAATTCCTTATTTATTAACTCTATTAAATCATGTGGGTGTTTTTTTTTCTTTTCTTTTTCTTTTTTCATTCCAAACCAATTGTAAACATACAATGTTCTCAAGGTTGATGGGAAGAAAAAAAAAAGGAATAGGCAGAGATTGGAATTTTTACACATGGAGAAAAACTGAAGAGCACAGTTTGTTTGTCTCCAATAGACCATGCCAGCTCCTGAGTGCTATATATGAAAGTTTCAATAAAATGTCCATTCATCCCATTGTAAGTTTACCTGGGCTGAACGTATTACCAGTAGCATATCAGCCACAAGAACTAGCCTGATAGAATCTCTCCACTCTTCCAAATCGCAGACAAAACATTGCAATCTAGTGGCTGATTGCAGCTATTTTCTTGCTTCTCTCTTTAGCCGAATTGTTTCCTGGCCCCTTTCGAATTGAGTTTATCAGGTGTTGAACAATGGAATAGGAATGGTTCATCAGGTGTTAAACAACTGAATAGAATATTGTGGAAAAGGTCACAACTTTTCACAAAACTCAAAACCAAACTTTGTTTCAATTTCACTGTGGGAATAGGGCGCAAAACCTTTAGATCGGAGAAAGGAAAAAAAAAAAAAAGGAGTCCTAGGTGCTTTGGATGCACTACAGCGTTTCCACACATCTCTTGTCGAATAGCCCTGATGTGTGGGAGGGTGCCATTTTATTTTCAAATGTATTTATTCATGGATCTGACATTTTAAACAACCTCTGCATGCCTGCAGAGTTACAAACCAAGCTAATTTTCTATCATATTCCATACATTTAAAGCTCTATCACAACCCATAGTGTGCTAGATCTGAAGACTATTCACTTGCTGTCTTTCTCGCTTCGCCTCCTGCACCACCAGAGCCTGAACCTGAACTTGGGAGCGCAGGTATAGATTTATATGCATGCCCCTCCTTTGATGACAGGGTAAATATTCACACAGACAGCCAAGGTGCCCCCTTCATTACCCATGTGCTGTGTGTTTGCCCACCAGTTAAATTCTTAGGGGGATTGTTTGGTGAGATGAATGGGGCCAAAGTGCTGAAGGACGTATCGGGGTTCAGCAAACAAAACCCCCTCTGATTGGCTCAGCAACAGCTCGGTCCAGTGGGCAAAGTTAGCAGTGAGGAGGTGAGACGTGGAGAGGGGGGGGGAGAAACGAGCCGTTGTAGGGTTTTGCCTGTCAATTAAGGCGGCTGTGAATGGCTGGGAGGTGGAGAGCGCCCGGCTGTGCTTGCCATCTCTCTGGTCCTGTTGGATCTGTGGAGATAGCTGAGGTGCCATTCACCTCAAATAGGAAAAACCCTGTCAATATTCATCTATTTAATATCCCTGTATGTGCTCACGGTGCCTTTTGAAGACTGTGGGGTCTGCATTTCCCTTTGATGTACCTTCATTGTCAGACTCTCTATCTGAAATCTTCGAAGATGGAATTGGTGACATTTTCTCTTTTTTCATTCATTCAATCCAACCTCAAAGGTTTCCAGCAGTATTTCTCCAGTCCAGGATGCTTTGTTGTATGGGGGGAGGGCATTCAAGTTGGCTGTAGTTCCCAACTAGGATTTCTATCACTCGGTAATGGAAGACCATAAGAGTTGTGCAAGGATGTTACTGCCTGAATATATATATATATATATATAGAGAGAGAGAGAGAGAGTGGGAGAGAGAGAGAGAGGTTTTTAATGTGAGCCGCCTACTAAACCGTGGACCCGACTAGATTGTTACAATTTTCTTTACTTATAAGTAAGAATTGCAAAGATATGCCAAAGTAAATGTGCAAATATGAAAATGCTTTTTCTTACATACACACATGCACACATGCACGCACCTCGCTGTTGAAAGTTGACTTATGTTGTATGTGCATGCTAGGTTACCTTGTTCCATTGATGGGAGTGTAACTGTGAAACTGAAAGACTAATTCAGCTCAAAACCCTTTTGATGTGCTAAACAATTTGTTAAAAAAATAAGTGATGTAGGCTAGTAGCTGTGTGGACACAACAGCAGGACCTTGCTTTTCAGTCAAGGGGAGGCCATTCTCTTCCTTTTTAGCTTGATGCAGCGTTCACATCTGTTCTAAATTAGTAGATTTTGCTAATTCTTTTATGACTAAGGTTGATTTGTTGTTTTATTTTTTTTTATCCGTACTGAAGATCTTTGTTGCACGGACACCATAAAGGGTTGTATTTAAGACCAAGAGACTAACTTCAGTGGAACTTCCAGTGCAGGTTATATTTAATGGTGGACTCGTCACTAATGTAGTAGATTACTTTGTGTGTCACAGTGAACACAATAAACACCAACACTGAAGAAAATATCTTTGATGATTTCATTTATTTTACAGCAGTTATGCTGAAAATGTATTTTCAAATGACACATTCACATAAGATTTTATTAGCAGCAGCTGCACCATGTTGTATGAAAGCTGTGTTTTCTTTCTTCGGTGGCAAACTTGCTTTTATTCTGTGAAGGAAATCACAGAGCTCACCTGGTAAAGTAGCCACAAATCCAAAGCACTTCTAAATAATCTCCCCTTGCGTAGCTTTAATGCCACTAAACCACCCATTATACTTTATTTGAAGCATTTATTGAACATAATGCCACATGAGGGCAGGCAGATTTGTCACAGTTAAAAGTTGAAACAAAAAATAAACTATAGAAGAAAAGCCGACGGTGAAGTGAATAGGAAGTTTAGCATAAATGAAGGTTTGCCAGATTTCAACGTGAGCTACATGACGCGAGCATGAAGGGATTAAAAAAAAAAAAATCAGCTGAACTTAATGTGGCTGTTTTAGTAAAAGCATATTACAAGTGTGATGCCAGTCGTGATGGGTGTATATTTTTGATTTTAAAAAATGTATTGTAATACTTCTGATCTGTGAAAATGTAGTAAAGAATTTCCTTAGAGATGATTAAAGTTTTAACTTATCTTAGAACTCTGAATTAATGGCATTCATCTAAATGCCCTTTTGACTATTGGTTTGAATTTGATTTCACTTTTGCTTCACAGGAAGGTTATTAGACGGTGTTCTTCAACTCAATGACAGCCCCCAGACATGGAGCTCCTGTGTGTATAAACACACAAAACGTGTTTGTATGAAAGGCTGAGGCAAAGCAGCCATATAGAGATATAGAACCTACTAGTGCAAGCAGTGAAATGAATATCGTGGACTCTCCCTCACTATGAAGTATTTTTCAAGGTCTGTCTGGAGGAGGACATAACTGTAGAGCCCACACTCCTGAGCATGCAGTTGTAATGTCTAACAACTCCCTCCATTTCTCATATTCAGCTAATTTGAGTCTTTCCGTCTCGCTGTGGTGCTGTGTGCTCTATACATCTTCACCCACCATCCCCTCACATTTTCACTCTGCGCACTCTCACTCTGGAGGACCTATACACTCTCAGATAAGAGGAAATGAAGTCTCGTCGGCACAATTTGAAGCGCTGCTTTGAAGCTGAATGCGAAATAGCAGCTCCGCTCCTCTCTGCTCCTCTCTGGCTGGTAAAATAAGGGCCCTCTCGTTAAAAGCACTTTACCTGTGCTCCCTCTATGGATCATTGCTCTCATTAAACAGATTTGGGGTTACATTCAAATCACAATTACTCCAAGCACTAACTGTTAATGGGCACAAGGGTTGAAAGAGTAAGAGAAATGTTTCTGACATTTCTTTTTATATCTCTCTTTGAGCCGGGATGAGAACACATCAAAAGGTGTAAGGTGAAGCATAAACTAACCTAAACCAGAATGAGGATTCATTTCAAAGATGTGCAATATTGAACTGTACCTGAAATCACAGCCAAAAAAATTTAAACTTTACGCAAGATTTTAATCTTATTGTGTGCTGGGAACTCTTTCTTACATAATGATTATATGTTTAAAATATCGAAATGAATTTTCTCTCCAGACTGAGCTGGTAACTGGAGCACATTTTTGCCCTTATATGACCTTTTGGTACTTACTGAGTGACTTTTTCTTGAATATGTAGCACACATTACTTTGAGTCTAAGTGAGTGTGTGTGTGTGCGTGTGTGTGTGTGTGTGTGTGTTTATCTGGGGAGCGTTGTATATGTACCAGACTGTTGAGAACACCCCCTGGGTCCTCCTGCACAATGTCAAGAAGAGTGCAGGCAAGATACTTTCATCTGTTCACCACAGAGATCCTGCTGGGTGTGTGTAAGTGTGTGTGTGTGTGTGTGTGTGTGTGTGTGTAAGGGCCTGTATTAATGTGTGTGTGTGTGTGTGAGAGAGAGAGGGTTGAGTTTCTCTAACTGATAAGGGCGGTAGATATGTCACCTTCGGCATTGCAACACAGACAGCAAACATAGTTTTTTTGTGTTGCAGATAACGATTCCCTAATTTGACACTTGATTACATAGATTTTGCAATATTTAAGTAACTGTTTGAACTTTGCATCAAGTGTTCCTCAGATGAAAATAAGCCTCTTTAAACCTCACACACTCATTGCTTCCTCTGAGAGTTTCTTTTATTTAGCAACCTGCTGACTGCCTCAGGAAAAGAGGCTCGCATCAAGTTTTTCATTAATGACCAAAAGAAACCAGAAGATGGATGCTTTATTATGATGCACGGGTGTGTGTTTAAGAAAAACAAAATACACACTAAGTTCACTTTTTTTTTGGCAATTTGAGCATATTAGCGAGCATTTATGTGATTTCACCTCACTGCCTCTACGTTGCATGTATTTGTGTGTGGTTCTGCCGTATGAGTGAGGGCCTCTCCTGGTGACTGCCTAGGGCAATAGCACAGGATGTAATCCCGTGTATGCCTCCAGTCTCTTAGCTGCCTGCGTAGATGTGGAGGAACGTTTTAGCCCCTGCAGTGTGCCGTAGGGCACAAGTGCTCACCCTCCCGTACTGCTAACAGACAGCAGCTGGCTGGTGCAGCGCCACAGTTTCCTCCTAGCTCTCACCATATGTGCGGGGCTCTTTCTGCACTCTGTATCTGTGTGGCACAGTTCAATTTGCAGCAATGAGAGATGGCTTAAGGAGGGAGAAATTGACTTTTGACAGCCATTATATTAAAGTATGCACACTTTCACAAATTTGTATCAGTGTCTGGAGGTGAAGAGCACTCTCTTGCCTGAAAATCAAATCATCTACTTAATGTACAGCCTTATCTTGATTGACAGTTGGTTGCGCAAAAGCTGAGAAATATAGTAAGTAAAACATACTTATAGAGAAGCCAAATGTCATGCAGACATCCATAGTGCTCAATTCAGGCCCCATGACAAGCAATCAAATTTCATTTGACAAATGAATTCAAGGACACAGGCTGACATGAATAGCTTTGTTCTGTAGGTGCATAGAAATCGTACCACTTAAAATAAACATCAAAGGAAATTATCTGACGTTCTGCTGTGTTCTTTAAATATTTGAAGTAGGTTTTTTGGGAAAAATTAACTCTCCAAGGTTTGCCCTAAATGTGTTCTTCTGCTGAGCGCTGGTGCTTTAGCAACTTTTAGAGTTGACAAATAGCAGTTCCAGCCCTACGTATGAGCATGTGAGCGTAGTGTTCTGAGAAACTCTCCTGTATGTCTGACATCTTCTGTCGTTAGCACGCCTCTTCTGTCGGCCTAGTGAACACCACTGCCTTATGTGCAGCTTCCTGTAATGTGACGGATCCCCAGAAGCACGTCGCAACACACAGTTTCTAGTTTTTGAAGCTCATCTTGTAGGTGCCTGATCAAAATCATCTAATCATCCAGTACTGCTAAGGTGGTGCTAATCTGCTAAATTTAGACGGTGGAAAAATTGCATTCAATTTATACCATCATAGATGCTTTTACCACTTGATGTGAAACCTTTCATATCCTATCGCTTTGTGTGTCTGTGTCCCTCTCCTTTCAACTGCTTTATTACTATCATGGCCTGACCTCCTGTGGCGTTTATCGAGAGTTCTGATGAGGTTCTTGAGGAAGGCTGGAGGAGTGACAGGTGGTCTTCATGATAACTATCCATCTACCGCCTTCGATCTCACCATGGTGCAACCCTCAATCACTGATCTCATCTCTGATGTCCACAGTTGCAACAGAACACAGCAGAAAGGTAGATCAATAGATATCATAATCGATAGGTCAGAATGAGAAATCACTGAAAAGGTCGGCGCCAGTCGATTCCCACATTATTGCACTGCAACCTCTGTGCTGTTGTGTGTTGTTGAGGGGTGGTCATTAACCACGAAACCCTGCAGGATACCAGCACCCCTGTCTCGTTTTAATAACATCAACTAATCCTAATTATTAGTTCCGCTCTGGCTGAAGGGGCAGACGATGACATTTTCTTCATCTGTGTGTGATGTGCTATGTTACGATATCTGCCCAGCTCTCACACCCCTGACCTGTCTCTCTGTGACAGTTCCTCGTTAGGAGAAAGTCAGCTCGCCCCCTGCTGCATGTAGCTGCTGCCATACAACCATCATTAGTGACTGACAGCGGTGTATGCGGTTGCCACTCTGCAAGGTTCTCTGTCCTGCGTTCTTGAACTCCAGGAGGCTGTCCAGGAGCTTTCTGGGGTCCAGATCACAAATGTTACACCACTCAGCTCAGAGCAATGCTGGTCCACCGTGGAGCTTAGCAAGACATCCACCTGGGTTCTCAGCTCTGCAGGGGAAGAGGACAGGGCCAAATCTGATTTTCACCTCTGCCTAGACTGGTGCGAAGCTATGATGGAGTTTTGAAAGGCTTGAGAAATGCAGTGTCATTGGGGTGATGAAATAGATGTTAGGAGTGCGCTTTGGTAAAGTGCTGTATCTCATGGAATGCAGTCTCCAGCATTTTTAGGACATTAGTGATAGAGGTGTGACCAGCTCCCAATAAAACTCCCAGCCTGCTTTTGTTCATAATCTTACAAAAAGGGATCAGGCATCACACCAAAGAAGAGCAGAAATTGGAATTACTTTAATCAACTGTGAATTAGTGTGGGAATTAAATTAAAAGAATCTACAATACAAACTGAACAAATTGAAAACCAGATACTGACATGCAACTACACAGCTCCTTTTGACCCTCTAAACCCGTTTTGTCCAGCACTCCTTCCTTGAAATGGCATTAGCATAAATCTCCAGCCCATAGAGGTAATGATGGCGTGAAATTATGGCTGCCTCAGCAGACCTTATTCCCCTCTCTGCTCTCCCTCCCTCTGGGTCCAAGGCCTCAGCCTTCGACTGAAACTGTCTCCCATGCCTTCTTTCTCTCCGTCCTCTCTCTCTTCTTCTTCTTTGCCTTCCAGTTCCATTCAAAGGGAATGTGTAACTGAATTTGAAATTGAGTGCCCTTCTTTCAAGGACCACGGCTAATGAGACGTTTTGCCTTGAAATCCAGGCTGGATGGGGAGACCCTGATGGGCAAGACCTGGAGATGATAGCCACCCTGTGCGTCAGGTGTGAGGCTGTCCGGATCTTTCACCACTGAGAAGGGGAAAGGTGGTTTCTATAGGAGTGAGAAATAAGGATAAGCCCTCATAGAATGAGCACTCTTCTCCAGGTCACCTGGGGCTGCCATTGTGAATCCAAAAGCCAACCTGAAATGGTACGCCTGTGTGATCTGCATCTTTGTGCAAGGAGAAGACCGACACCAGCCAGGCCCCCTCTTTTTGCATACATATATTAGGAGCTATACCAAAAAAAAAGCACATAAGGGTCTGTAGAGAGATAGGAGGTGAGGCAACAATTAGACTTAGATGGAAGAAAGTACATTGTAATGGGTCCGAATGAGTTGAGGAAGGATGGAGGATGGAGAGATGGAGGAGAGAGTCAAAGAGATGGGATGGGGGTCGGGCCCAAAGAAACAGGTATACTTGACAGTTTGCGGTCCAGGGATCATCCAAGAGACTCTGCATGGGTGCAATGATGAAAGGAATTGGGAGCTTTGCGTCCTAGGGGTTCTCCCTTTAATCAGGGGCCCTGAGGAGAGAACCTTGCAGCCTATGGGCCCCTGGCCGCTGCTAGCCACTGTCATGCTAATGAAAGAGGCTCAGGGTGTGAATGGAGAGGCTAGCTTGTTACCAGCGTGCTAATTAATGCATGTGTCAGGGGTGTGTGTGTGTGTGTGTGTGAGTGAGTGAGTGAGTGAGGGGTTTTTATGCATTTTAATGAGGTGTCTGTGTACGTGTGAGAGTGTGTATGCATGTCAGGATGACAGGGATTTGAAGCATGGAGTGAGACGGATGTGCGACCAGGTTTAAAAATAGGGGCTCAAGAGGGCAGAGCACAGCAGATGCATCTAGGAATAGTGTGGAGATAATTTGTTGGAAAGTACCTGGAGTCAAGACTCAGCCTCCAGACTACCTCCAACATCATCTTTCTGCTCAGTAATAAGATGCTTTTCAGCTTCAAACACACAAGGGCTACTTTCGACGCTGCGGTAGTTATAAACCCCCAAAGTGTGTAGATTCTTTATATTTTATTAAAACTGATCAAGACCACTAATTAATCAGTTTTATTTTCCCTTCTCTAGCATTATTTATTCATGCAAAGAATCTAAATGACTTCCACAGCCGCAACAGGCACCGCCTCGATCATTGTGTGATGGAAACAATCCTGTCTGATTCACTTTCTCTCCACTCCCCACGTCACATTCACTGCTGTTTATCGGCGCTCTTGTGTCTGTCATGTCCCAGACTATATGAGAAAAAATTACCATTTGGAGATGTGTTAAGAGCTTCACTCCAGACATCCCTTTCTGTCTACCCCGCGTTCCCACGGACCAAAAGATGGGGGGACTTGTGGATGACCATAAGCACGGCATATGGCCCGAGGCCGCAGCATTGTCTGAGCTGTTTGGGTAAGATAAAAAACACTGCATTGTTGCACGTGTCACTCAGAGCAGACATAGGGGCGTGTGTCAGGGCAATGGGACAACCATCATAGTCTGTGACCTTTTAATTTGCTGGTGGCCTCTCCCACAGACCTCTGTGTCAGCCATACATGCCCCATTCTGTGATTTGGGACTCTATCAATCTCATTGGTATTGACAAGGGACATGTTTGCTAGATTCAATTTGACTGATGTAACCCAGGAGGAAAAAACACATAAGTGGAGGTTTGTTGTAAAATTCCTTATCGACACATGAAATATTATTTCCACAATGGGAGCTGAGAATAATTAGGTTAAATGCTCTGTGCTTGCAGTCTGTGAGAGAAGTGAATGTGAAATTGTCATTTTTGAAGAATTAGAACTATTTTCTCGAGCATCAAAATGAACATCTCACTGGACGTGACCCAGTACGGAGGTGATTCACTAATGAAAGATGCTCTACTTTCCTCCGTCAGTCAACTCATATACAATTTTAAACAGCCTCTTTGGACATGTGTTGTGGAGCCTTGTCTTGTGCACAACATCAACAAATAAAGTCAAGGGTTTTTAGATTTGCTGAAATAATGCAGTAAAAGTGACAGCAGGTACAATATAAGTTTTATTTAAAAATAAAAAAGACGTTCAGTCAAACATTATATCTGCGTTTTCTTTTTTTTTTTGTTCCGTCCATTTTCGAGGCAGCTGGCCCCTTGTGAAACAGCGTGCTGAATAACAGAACGTTCTATAGGTCAGTGCCTTACTTCATGAGTGCGAGATACACTAGAAGTCCCTATATTTTGTTCCACTAGTGCCGCCCCCCATATACCACCCTACCCCCAACCTTGTCCACCCTGTAAAGTGCCATTATAAAAATGTCAAGGGGTCCCTCTCTCTCGTCCTGCCTGTCAAAATCATGTGCCATTATGCAAATCGCTGTGTGAACACACATTCTCGGAGATTTACATAGGCTATATAGGCTATAGGCAGTGGCGAATTCAGATGATTACAGAATTAATCTTAGCCATACATACTGTGCGTGTACATTCATGCAAATGTGTGAGTGTTTTACATTTGCCCTGGAAAACATTATCATTTCATTAACGTGTATCACTCCTAGTGACGTAATTGTTTTCTTTTATCTTTGTAACAGTGATTAATTCAGCATTCAAAACACGTAATGTCATTTTTTTTTTAAATCGAAAATTTAAAAAGCTTCTAAAAATCTATAACTTTTTAAAACCAGCATTTGAAGCGAATGTGCACAGATCCAGACCTGCTTGACTTCCAGTGCTATTGAAGTCAGTCAGACACATGCTCAATTTGAATATATTCTTCAAGTCAAGAGGATTATCACTCATTGATACATTACATTGAAAAGATCATGCAAAATGGTTCAATGACAGTCACCCCTTAAATTGGGTTTAAAGTGATTTTCTCAGTGACTATTACACAGAAGTGCATGTGTGGTTTTATCCTTATACGTTTCTTAACTCTTTCCTTTTTCGCCGGTCTTAAACGCCTGTGTTTGAATTGCGGTGTCTGGAGCCGTTTTGTGGTTTTGCAGAAATGGAAATAGTGTGTGTGTGTGAGAGAGAGAGAGAAAAGAGGGGGAAAGGGGGATGTAAGAGGTGGAAATTTATCTTTTTTTTTTTTTTTTTTGGTGGAAAGCATAAATGTAACTGTGATGGAGGTCAACCCTATAATGTACCAATTTGCAGGTGGGATCATTAAAGCCATTTACCATGACTACCACTGCATTGCTTCTTAAGTAATGACAGAGGTCCTCCTTTGGAGAGCAAGTGAAAAGAGCTATGTCTATCCTTCTGCTGCACCTGCACTATACGGAACGTTACATTACAGAAAATCACGAAAAGGACAGATAACTTCACTGCTCTATGACACATCAGGGTATCCATTAGCCGCAGAGAGAGCACGAGAGAGAGGAAAAAGACACAGCAAGGGAGAGAGAAATAGAGATCGGGGCCTTCTGTTTTGACAGCCATGAACCAGAATATTGCTCCATTGTTTGTTTCTCAGAGACGAGGAGTCATGGATGTGGTTTGAGTGACAGTGAGTGTGATGTACGCTGACATGAAGAGCTGCTTCACATTTCCTCTAATTGCTCCGCATTGCCCGAGCTTGGCACACATGTAGAGCATGGTAAGAGGCGCCTCTTTTTAGGTCGAAACAGGGGGTGCTGTGATTTGGCATACAAAGAGAAAAGGAGGCACGGGGGGTAGAAGAAGAGCAGGAGGAGGAAGAGGAGGGCTTGAAGAGGAGGCATTCTATTATTCCTGATAGACTACTCTGAAGGACAGAGAGGTGATGGCCTTGTTTGTACAACTCTGTGGCATAATAATGTCCCGCATTAAATCTCTGGCCAGTTAAAGCACAGATATAGTGCCGGCACACTAGATATATGACATCAGGTACTTTCTACCAATCGAGTGTCAACGAAGCAAGCTAGTTTTGTGGAAATAACCAAATGCAGAAACAAAGGAGGGGATGTGAGGGCTACAATAGAGTGGCAGACATGGCGTCACTTTTGATTCATGGGGTGCTGAAAAGCATTGAGATTGGAGGAAATCCTGGCAAGGGAGGAAAAAAAAAAAAAAGCCTCTATCCTTGCTGATGCTATTTTAATTAAATAGTTGCTAGGTTACACATTGCAGAACGACAGAGGTGGGTGGTGTGGCACAGGCGCCTGGGCAAGGAGGATAGCGTGTGTGTGTGTGTGTGTGTGTGAATATTCGTGTGTGTGTGACGAGACATGTCCCTGAACAATGAAAGCACATCCCTTTTTTCCACACCCAATCTATAATAAGGATTTCAAATGTGAGACATATTGACATGAAATACAGTGAGAGCGATTTTACGCTCTCTAAAACTCTCTCTAGCTCTCTGCCTCGCTCTCTCCCCATATTCGTCTGTCTTTTTCATTTTTCTCTCACAGATCAGAGGACGGGGGGAAGCCCCCTTTCATCTCTGTGACAGTGCTTTTCACCTCCACTGGTGACTAGTGCTCCTATTGCACACTGGGATGCCAGACAGTGCAGAATGCCACGGGCCTGTGTGCCCTGGCAACCACTCCTGTTTTAGATGCCCCCCCCCCCCCCCCTCCAATCCCATCCCATCCCATCCCATCCCATCATACTCGCAAATACACACACACACCTCCTCCAGCCTCCGAGCCTTCGTCCACAACTCTGACCACACAGAGACCCAGACAGGGCACTGATGGATGGGGCTGGAGAGAGCAGAGAGTCCCTTGATGTTGGAAATAAATCTGACAGGCCCTACTGGATAAGGCCAAGCATAATCTTTCTCATTGACTTCATGCTGAAGGGTGTGTGTGTGTGTGTGTGTGTGTGTGTGCAAGGGTTTGTCCTTTTTTTTTTTCCCAACACCATTTTCTTTATTTTCAACACCCTCCCTCATCTCCACCTCAGCCTTTTCTTTTCTTCTCCACTTCTTCCCTCTATGGCAGCAGAGATAATGCCATAATTTACAGCTATGCATTGTAGAAGATGAATGATAGTTGCTTTTCTTGCTTAATATGCATTCACCACTACCAGATAATAGTCTTTTTGTAGGAATAATAAAAGAAATACCTTCAAAAGAAATTGAGCATTTTTATGTTACATTCTCCTCCTAATGTGCTAAAAGTGATATATAATTTTCAATCTTTCATTAGAAACAAAATTGATAATGATGAAAGTGTGCTACCTTTTTTTCTTTTTCTATAGCTGTTCCTTTTTCATATTCTTGAGTGAAATATTGCGGGATGAAAAAAAAGTTCGCTTTTCATTTTTTACCTCCCCCATAGGTAGTCTCATGAGTGTATATGGTGCTGGCTTAAGAAAGGGGAGGAAAAAACACACACATACACACACACACACAAATAATTTTGCAAACATCTTTGTGCAAAAACATCCTCTCTTGATGCATATACAGCATAAATATGTATTCCATGTCTCAGTCACAAACAGCTATTTCTCTTGTAAGTTCACACTCCCTTGTCTCCACAGCAGACAGAGTGGTAAAGGATGCTGGAGCTTCGGTATGTGTTCTGCAACCGAGAGAGGCTGAGGGGGGGGCGGCCCGGCGTTCAGGGGGCCAGTTTCCCCCTCGGGACCGCTCTAAAAGGACTCCGGTGACCTTCCGACCTCCTCGCGGCGAGAGGTCAGCGGGCGTTTGAAGCAACAGGGTATCAATGTGTGACCTTCTCACAGACCAAACAGGATCAAACAACAAATTTACTTCCTGAACACAGCGATGTTTGTGAGATTTTGCTCGGAGGATTGACGAGATTCTATTCAAATGACCTCGTACGTGAGAATCTGCGAACAAAATCCGATATTGAAGAAGATAGCAAAAGGCTTGCTGGAGTTTGTTTTAGAAGCACGCGGTGGGAACAGCTTCCAAGTAATTAAATTGAATACATACATAGTGTGATGAATGCTTTTTGTTTCAGGTCAAATTCAGCAGACCGAGGATCACTGTAGAATAATTAAAGTGAAATAGCAAACCCCAGATACAGTCAGATAGATATCGTTGTTGAAATTCTTTTAATATCCCACAATATGCCATGAAAATTCAACACAAGCCAGCGCTCTGTGATTGTAAATGCTTTTAAAATTGTTCAGACATGTCTATTTTTCTACTCCAAATATCCCTTCATACAGAGTGCATGTTCGTGAATATGATCTGAACTGATCTGGAAGGAAACCACGCAGAAGCCGCTCATCGTATTTAAGGTACCAGCTAATTGACGGGCTTAAAATACATTTCTGCCTTTATCCAGAGCAATGTTCAGAATTTGCAGACTTCATTCCAATCACTTTCACAGTTCCTGAAAACAGCGGCGAGTTACATTGTCTTAATTAGGAACATAGGCTGGCTTTACAGCAATGCGTGGGAGGACCTGGAGGTTGAAGTGCTCCGTGAATGCAATGTGCATCATCATCCTAATAAAATATAACGCCGAAAATTAACTGCGTTCGACCCGAGGCACGCAGAACAACAGGGTCCGTGGAGCAAAATGATGCAGGTTTCAGTTTGTGTGTACGGTATGTGCGTGTTTGTATAAATGCATTTGCGAGTGTTGAACCACAAAGAAAGCAATTATGGATAGGGGGAGGGGGGGGAATGTTTCTTTACTGTGTTAATTCTTTTTATTGGAGTAGAAAGGAGAAAATCCCTGAGAAGAAAAATGTGATGTAGACTGCGGCTCCTTTGTCCCAGTTTGAGGACCACGTTCGCCAAAGTGCATCAAAGTGTCAGCAACTCAAACATGAAAAATGGATGAAGACTATGGTGCATTTCTCACAATTTTTCTAATAAACTGTCAATCAAAGTGCTGCATGAATGACACTAATATCATATGATGCAGCATTCCATATCAAAGATCTCATCGATGCTCATTCCCCCCCTTTGGCTCAGTCTGAGGCCTGTCCTCCCCTCGTATTATCACCATCATCATTTGGACATGAAAGGAGAGAAACAAGTGCTGCACCATTGCCAAGGAGAAACCTTGATCTCGGAGCATTTGCATTCGCCACCTTGTTCCGCTGGATGTATGAACGAGTTACCAAGGTGCTCTCTGATTGGACGGCGCTGAATAGCAGGCATTCTGCTAATGCTCAAAACAAGCAGTGTTCTCCCCCCTCCTCCTCCACACACTGTCACACTCAGTTGGTGGCACTAGAGGGCAGCCCACTCTGTTGGTTTTTATTGTTTAGGAGCCATCTACAGTAGAATTTGCATTAAGGGACACAGAGATTTTTTTTTTTTTTTCAAATATATAATTCATTTTAATTAATTCCTTGAAAGATATTTCAGGTTTCTGTGAGCTTAATGCTCTAGTTTTTCCCGACACCAAACGTTAAGCTTTTGCAAATTAATTTGGAGTACACCATTAATCTTTAACTAAGCAGTTTTTCCAGCAACGCGTGGATTACATATACAAGACGTGAAATATGAAATTCACTTTGTCCTCTCTGGAAGACTGTAAAACTGAATTAAAATGCAATTTTATGACACAATGTGAGTTAATTCGTAATAATATATCTTGTAGCTCCTCTTAAGAAAAAGCTGATCTGAAATTACTACTGGGCAGAGCAGTGATCCTGAAGACGCTTGAATGATGAGCTGCACTCTCGCCACAATGCGTTTTAATTCTCAGATATATCGTAAATCCGTATCAGAAATAATAACACTAAAAATAAACTGTGTTAACTGAAAAAAGGGGGGAAACATCACTGATATTTTATATTAAGATTCAAAGAGAAGCAATTCATTTAAGCCCATAATGCATGTGTATATGCACACACACACACACACTCGTACACACTTTTGAAGCAGCTATACTGTGCCTGTGTGTCTGTGGTACAGTGTCTATCAGGAGGCTGCTAATTAAAGGCCTACAACAATGAAGCATGGAAACCCCAAAGGAACAATGTTCGTCTGAGATGAATTAATGTAAGAGCAGTGGCGATTACCACGAGGGCAGTCAGCCATTTCATATTTCCAGCACAAGGCAGCGGACCTCAAATTTTAACCATGACAAGATTTAAATGTAGTTTACATGGTGAGAGGCTTATCACAGTTTTCCTTTTTTTTTTTTTTCTGCCCCCCCGTCTCCATTTTTTTTTTCTTGCTCTGCACTAGTAAGTGGTGAAAGTTTAACTAAAAATGATGTGGTGAAAGCTTCGTCAAAAAACAATGATTACACGTGAAGGATGGTGACAATCAGTGTGTGTGCGCCGTTGGGGGAACGTGGACAAAGTCGTCCAGTGTTACAACTTAAATGGTGACTGCATCTTAATTTTTTATGTGTATTACAAAAGGCTTCTTGTCAACAGGGAGGGGGGGAGAAAAAGCATATTGACACTGGATGATGCACTTAACCCGTGATGATTTTCTGACATGATTCAAACAAAATCTCTGGTGTAGACAATTTGCTTCAATTTTTCACTGTTCATTATTAAACGGCACCTTCTGAATACAGTTTGTCTTGATTTTTTTGCTATTCAAAGAAAGCTCGGGAAAAAAATGCGAATTGTTCCTGTATTTACTATCTTTCAATAATCTGCTTTTACCTCCCTTGTCAATAATAATTTAAAAAAAAATGTTGTTTCCATCTTGATTTGTGTTATTACACGTTTCTTTTAAAGAAAATGTGACGCTTTGTGGAATTTAAAAGCAATTTTCGTTATGTGCTGAATAAACTTTATAACTATCATCTCCTTTTTTCTGAAATGTCAGTTTTTCAAAAAGCACGCTTGCATGCGGCACATAAAGACGCTTAAATGTTTTTGTGCTACCTTTTCAGCTGTTGTCATGGTAATGAAAAGATGATAATTGCATGTATTACATTTAAGATGATTGCTACATGCTGATCTCAGTCAACCAATCTGTAATTGGCACTCAGTTCAGCGGGGAACCTTTTTCTGTTTTTCTTATCGGGTTTATAATTTGAAGGTATCGTTGTAAGGAAAGTAAAAAATGT
Organism: Stegastes partitus; assembly: GCF_000690725.1. NCBI lineage: Eukaryota > Metazoa > Chordata > Actinopteri > Pomacentridae > Stegastes > Stegastes partitus. Next base: position 141,293 of record NW_007578135.1, on the reverse strand, counting down.
TGGAGAAAAAAAAAAGAAGATAAAAATAGGTCAGGGCGAGTCCAAGCAATGTAAAGTGCTCTCTTTTAGGCCATTCATGGTACAAGGTCAGGTCAATCATGTAAGCATGGCTGCTGCTTCTCACAATCAGCATGAGGATGGGATCACCCTTGTGTGTTGGACAGAAAGCCCACTATTATAGCATCACCCCTTCAGAAGCTTCTCAGTTCTTCTGACTGTGTTCGGGATGGAGGGGTGGGGGTCTTTGCTCCCCTGGCTGAATCGGAGCTCTACGCCGCTCTATGGAGAAGGGACCTCTGTGAATAGGCCCCACTCAAGAGGAATAAAGGAACCTCTCCACTGGTTTGTTTTGGAAGCTGTCTTATTGATCTGTCTACCTATGAATGAATGAATTGGCCCAGTTTTCCCGCTCATGCGGACAATGGCACTCAAGGCCTGTATTAACTGGCCTGATGTTATTCCCAGAGAATAGCGTGCATTAAGAGGAGTTTGGGAACGTTTGTCATTCCATCCCTCCATCTACTCCACTAACCTTTCCCACAAGAATAGAGACGCCAAACTAAAAAAAAAAAGAAGCAAATCGATGGCCATTGACTGCCTCGATCAATGCCAGTTTGCGCGAGGACATATTTCATGAGAAGAGTGATGCTGAAAACACAATTTACCAAGCGCTGTCGTACAAAGACTATTAAAGTCTGGCCAAAGAAAAAAAAAAAAAAAAAGACTGAATTTTAAATCTTGCTTGAGAAGTCGAAGAACCAAAAAGGAGTCGCTGTAAATGCAGAGAAAAGCTTTTTAAGTCCAAAGCAATGATAGAACTGATTTGGAAAGAACAATCTTATGTGCTCGAAGCTTCCAAGTGCAGATAAAGAAGTGAGGCTTTAGAAAGGGACGACTGTGTGGAGCTGTTTTTGTAACTCTGGGTGTATTTGAGGGAGGGTACATTATAATTTCCTTGAATTCCATGACAAGGCCGTAGCAGAAAAATAAATAAATATCAGGTCTGCATTAAAAGGCAAGAAGATGTATAAAAACAACACCACTTTATTCAAGTTATTTTTTTACAGTTTTACACTCTGACTCAGTATAAAACTTCATTTTTTTTCCATCCCTGTAAAAAAAGTTCTCATTTGCCTGTTAAGAGTTTTAAAAACACAGAACTACCTAAAGCAAGTGCAACACACAACATACCAAAAAAATAATTATTGTTCTCAACCACATTTACAGGACTTTTGTTGGCATAATTTGGAGGGAGGGAGAGGGAGGTTCAACAAGGAGACAGACTGGATCGATGGGGAGACGGTTTCACAAACAAGTCTTTGGTGACGAGTGGGTTTTCTGAAGTCATTCTAATGTAAAAAGAATATCGCCAAAGTTCAACAGCATCACAGACTCCCTGTCGTTTTGGTAATTTACTGACTTGCAATAAAAGTGAGTAGGATGTATTAAATATTTAAACTCAGTTTCTCTCTTTGGTCATCTGGGAACAAGAGTCAGTATGAAAAGACAATGACCAACAAATCAAGAGGTTTCCTTCTTAGTGCTGAGAGAGGGAACGAGCTCTTCTTTCGACTAAAAACTAAAGCAAGTTGCTTTAAACTTCACAGCAAATGCATATCTAAAGTGTCCATTGCATCTAGATAAACCCATTTTCCTGCTGAAAGTTGTGTATGAAGCCAGTAGAGTGTCAGAGTAAAATTAAAAAATGACAAAGTAAAGAACATAATTTATTTAAGACAAAATCTAAAGCAGAAATAAATACATGAAAGAACAACAATTTGTGAAGTTTACTTTGTGAACCCAACAATGAATAATAAACACTTTCAGTGGTAACAAACTGAAGAAACAAATGAATTCTGAAAGTATCCCAGCTGTTCCTCAACTCACCGGATCGCTCCTTCGAAGAAAAGTTCATCTGTAACTGATTTGTCAAACACATTTTCAAAACTGATTTTTTTAGCCATCATGCACTCAGAAAAAAAACAAACAGGGGTGCTATTAAAATTAGAAATGTTTACAGGCCTCTGCATGTGTAATAAATACAAAAAAAAGACAGATTAATCAATAAAAAATAGTCATTAGGACAAGTTAGATTTAGTTTGAGAGGCAGATTTAACAGATGGTATTAGACAAGTGGAGAGTTCAAGATAAGGGGGGGGATGGGAGTGTTAAATCAACTCACCGTACAAATCATTTTCAAGAAAACAATCTAGAAATTAGGCAGGATTGATACATTCATTATGTGCATATTCCTCCTCATTTCAAACGGACACAAACTAAAGCTAAGACTTTCGACATCAGGAGCTTAGAAATGTTGATATGGTGCTGCTGGACTTAGTAAAACGTGTTCTGTACAAAACTCGAGAGCCGGAATTTAGAAATTTACAGCTCCGTTGTATAGAAATGTAATGATGAAATGACATGCCAGAGAACCACGCGGGATTGTGTGATGTGTAATTAATCTGGCACCATGTACCCTACATTCCTGAATAGACTGGACAATCACATTGGCCGGTGCGCCACCAGCACAATGACTGTTTGTGCGTACATTTGCCCACCAAAGAATTACAGTATGCTAAAGACACAGTAAATATGTCCTTTTGTGAACCGGAACTACTGAGTCCCTCTTTATCAAGATGGATGTACAGGAAAACCAAAAAAACAAAAACAGAAGGCCGCAGAGTTGTAAGTCCAGTTTTCGATCACTAGCACGCATCAAACCTACAGCCGTCGAGACGGAGGGGGAGGGGGAGCACACTCACTTGGCACCATTTTAAAATCAAAACTTTTACACAATTTAATCTGTTAGAAAAAGAATACAAACAAACAAAAGATTGTTCTCGAATGGGTTTAAAAGCAAAGGATGGGTTAAAAAAAAAAGAACAATGGAAAGTAGAACATAAAGGCGGTGGTCTATCAACAGTAGTTGACGTCGTCTCCTCTTGATCACAATGCCCTTTCACATCGCAGCTCACCAACGGCACACATCCTGGACGCATACGTCGGCTGAGCCCCGCACGCCGCTGTCCTCCCCTTTGAACGCTGCCTAGAATTCTCCCATAGCTTCTAAAAGAATGGCTCAGTTAAAACCAGGAAGTTGAACAATGCAAATGAAAACATCACATATCTATTGGAACGCCTTTCGTTTCGTCATGGAAGTTGTTGTCCTCTATGGCAAGTTCAGTTAGACAATTTTTTTAAATACATCAGCTTCAAGTCAATGAAGATGTCTCCCCATGAGTTTAACATCTCCTTCAGCTCCCCCCCGGCGAGTGCGGCTCTTCTCGTCCACTCTATAACCCTGGTTGGCTCACAGCTCTTCTCAACCAGCCTGGAAGTACCCACAGGCCGCCTCTCCCTCCTCCCGATTATACATACATATAAAAAAAAGACTCACTGGTACTTACTGCAAAATGTTAAGACTCTCAGACACTTGAGACATTTAAGAAAAACAGGCCGAACAAAACAAACCCCCACATATTTTAAATTGACAGACAAGCATGGGGCCCATGTATGGCAGTTGTCAGTATCCCCATAATTTAATTAAAACAAGGGGGGAAAAAAATGGATTTTAGGCTAATATGAAGTCACATATTAGCTTCTAGAAAAAAAAAACCCAGATTCAGTGATATTCTGTCTAAATGTAGCTTCTTTACAGTCGCTGAGGACATGGACATGAACTGGAACATGTGTGACTTCAAACAGCTGGTATCCAGTCACGCTAAGTAAAAAGCTCTGTGGTGTAATTCGTTGCCAACATTAAAGGGGAATTAGCCTCCACTTACAACAAAAGGAATTTAAAAACATCATAAAATCAAACTCCTGACATGCATGAAGCTGTAAAGAAGCTGCATTTGTGGTTTTCGAAACTAACGGATATCACAGATCTGAAGATGCTGATGGATTAAACTCATTGCACGGGCTCGTTTGTGAACATATAACTATTACTCTCTCCCCACTGGCTCCTGTACATACGGCGGAACCGAGTGGAACTGCCTGGCGTCGTCTCAACATGTAGAATTAATTGTAATCAGTATCTCTGTATTTTACTTCATTCAAATTTTTCCCACAGAAACCTGGATGAAATTTTCATTCCCGCTGACAATGTTAAATACTCCTCTAGCTCATACTGTCTCTTAGTGAGGTCTATAAATCTTGCTCGCCCAAATAAAAAGTGGTGGTCGTAGAAGTAAAAACAATGACGAGAGTTCACAGTCATCTGTGGAGGAAGCACTGGAAGGTGAACCCGGAGCTCTGATGATATGATCAGTCATTGTGAGGTGGTCGGAGGGAGGGAGGGAGGGAGGGAGAGGGTTTAGGAGCAGATTCTTCAGTAGGCCTCTGTTGCCCCCACTCAGTCCTTTCTGATCAGGCCGAACACACGGCAGCACTGTGGGGGTCTTTGATGCGACTGTTGGGTTGGTGATGCTATGCCGCCATGAGATACTGATGGTAGAAGAGGCCAAAGAGAGAGGTGGAGAAGAGGCAGGCGGCGATCCACCAAGTGAAGAAGGAGAAGAGGCCCCGGAAAAGTAAGGGGGTGAAAACAGTCTTTAGGCCTCCCAGAGCCATCGACAGCTGGGCCACCGACGCCCGGGCTCCTGTTTCTATCACCGAAGCGAGTGTCGGAGCCGCTGCTGGTGCTTCCTTCATCACAGAGTCAGAGTTCATTTCCTGGATGCAAGGTAGGTCTTCTTCAGGATAGACCCACCAGGAGTGACCACCTGAGATAAATGGGGCAAAGGAAAGAAGCAGATTTAACTTACGGAAGACAAAAAGATATTTTGATCTGGGAAAAAAACCAACACAGAGCAGAAGACGACTCACCTAAAGTTTTTAGCAGCAAAGTTGTATGTAGCAGCATCACCAGGGGTGCCACATACTGTAGTGCGATTACGCACAAGTAGTAAAAAACACGTGCAACCTGAGAGAAATCAGAGAAGAAGAGCAGCATTACAACAAGCTTCTACACAAAATGTTTAACACAAACCTCGTCTAGCGTAGGGACACGGCATAACACAGCTCTCTGCTTACAGGTCAGTGTCAGCTCTAATAAAATGATTTCATATGGGACAAATGGCATTTATGCTGAAAATGATGGATCACTGGAGGTGTCACTTCATGCAACCAGAACTTCAACAATAAAACTTATAGATTTTTAACAGCACTTCAAAATAATTAAATATGAACATTTTTATATTAAATGTGATGGAACTGTTTTGTCTGTTGTAGGCGACGAATAATTAGTTAAATCTAGAAAAGAAATAAAACAAAAAATGGACACTCGAGTCTGTATTTCCAGAGCCATCCATTCTAATTCAGGCTGAGGTATATTAACAGTTACCACTGTGCGCAGTAAGAGGCTTGTCTACATTAGACTACACTCTCTTGTTTCCTGTTATTATAAAGGGAATCATAAGAGCTGATCTGATTGGCCACAACTGATGTCAGTCCTAAAGGTGCTCATTGATAATGCACCACAGGTAGGTTGCATGACTTCTACACAATACATGAGTTCTGTGCGCTACTCTTTCCTTCACAATGGCAAGATCTTATTTTCTTTTAATTAAATGAAATTCGCTAATTCCTAAATTTCTCCATTTCTAGAAAAAAAATAAAAAATAAAAAGCAAGGTGGATCCATCTTCAGTCCTTCCAGTAATATGTCATGTGTTAAAATGGATACGGCTTTACTACCATTAATACAGAGTTGCAATCATTTGACTCACCATCTTCTGCAGTTCAACGGTGCTTATCCGTCCCGCCTCCTTCTTCATCTGGTCCACACCCTTCTGGGCCAGGTTGAGGTAGGCCTGCAAGTGATGTCTCATCATGGCGAGCCGGAGCATACACATCAGTATGATGGCCCACAGCCGCAAAGTATCATATGTCTGTTCAGTCATCCTGGTGTTATTAGAAAGACAGGAGTAAGAGAAGAGACGTGAAAAGGTGGCTTTTTTGTGGCCTGCAACACATCATGTATCTGCTTCATAACTTGGATGGTAAGGCAGAGACACTGAGATAGACAGATAAGAGTCACGAACAACAAAAAACACAAAGAAAAGAGTAAGAGAGGGTGAAATTGAGGAATGAAGAAGGTGAAAACGGGGCACTGTAACATGAAATCAGACTTAATCGGGTTTGACCTTGATGGTATCACAGTCACTGTCAGTAGCCGAAAAAAAAGTGAGACACACGACACAATTGAAACTTACGTGACAAATAAAAGATGGTATCTTAGAATGAAGAAAAAAAAGAAAAAAAAAAAGAGATAGAAGATAGGATGAAGAGCCTTCCTTCAGGTATGACTAAATTTGTTTACAATCTAATTTAATCCAAGCAGACACCGTGTGTGTTGTCATCAATGAGCTGAATACCTTCTTCTCATGTTGTAAGTTCCATTCTCCTAACTGCTGTTGCTTTGTTTACATCCACTTTCCAGCAGAAAAAGCAACAATTGCTCGACAACATTGCCACATCCCTCTTGTTTGAGTGGCAGGTAGAGACGCATCGATACCACTGTTGTCACACCAAGTACACATGCTTTGATTTGGGTACTGATACAGAGTACTGATAGGAGTATTTTTTTTTGCTTTTTGAGTATACTGGTTGAAATTTCTTGATGTTCCAATGACACAAACACTACACACACAAAAAAATAACTTTTCGCTCTAATCCATCCAGCTGCAGCACACAGTTTATATTGTATTTATGAGTACGAGAAATGTTCCTGTATGCACGTGATGTACTGTATACCAGCTAATTATTTGTACTTACAAAGGCACACTCTCCTTTCCCAGGGTGGGGTTCATTATATAGTCCTTGGTAATAGGCTTTACCCACAGCAGGACCATGATGAGAGGGGACAGGAAGTTGATATGAAGCAGAGTCCTACAGAAAAAAAAAAGAAGAGTCTCAGAATCATCTATGGATCAGTGCGTTATATAAAACTGAGTACCTCGCTAAAATCATCCCTGTTTAATCTCAATTGGAAGTTAGCATGGAGAGAAATAAGGTCCATGTTATCAATGCAACTTTCCTCGAGAGGGGTGCAAAGATAACCAAGGCACACATTTTGAAGGGCTTGGAGATAATCCCTGCTAGTGACAGGGTCTGAGGATGTAAGCTCATGACACTTAAGAGGGGGAATGGAAGAGGAGGCCATTTTGGAGAGTCTGCTATGCCAAAGTGGATTATCTGAATGCGATGTGCTCCCTGCTCTGCACCCCCTATCATGGTTGGAGACATGCCACCCAGTGAGTTCTGAAATAGAAATCTGCCCCAACTGAGGAAGTCTTCATCTTAGTCGCAGGGTGCTCTCTTGTATCTGACACACGCTGAATAGTGGGAGACAAGCACCACTGCGCTTTGGCTTCTTGATAGTCCAGGATAGGATGGTTTGATTCTTGATCACTGTTTCTGTGGCCAGTTTGAGCACACGAAATATGATTAGGATCAAGCTAGACCAACCTGAAAGTTTTCTACTATCATTGGAGACGCATATTTTACTGAACAGCTAATTTAACTACATGGGATGCCTTGCAAGTGATACAGTATACAAAAAAAAACTGAGTGTACCCCAAAACATATGCACTAAAACAATCAATTCAAAATTGCATCATCTTACAATAACAGAATTCCTTTTAAGTCGAAAAATTGTAAATAATGAAAAACCACAGGCTATACCAAACTGAAACTACATACGTCACAGTACAACCTAAATACAACAAAAGTGAGCACATGTTTCTGTAGAGAGGTTCCATTCTTTCATAAATCTTTGATATTCTGTGTTCAGTTGTAAAAGTCTTTCACAAATCTGGCGAGAGATGTCCAACCATCCTTCACAGGTGTGTTTTTTTTTCAGCTCTGACATCCCCTTGAAAATTGTCAAAATACAATCTTGGACTCAAATAAGTGGACATGGCCACGGCAAGGTCAAGTTTTTATTTTTTCCTTCCTGAGAAGCTCTATTGTGATTGTTGCAGAGTGCCAAGAATGGGAGTCATTTTTTTCATTCAGTATTTTGGTGTAAAACTTGCATTAGGCCATCTGTAAATGTCATCTGTCATATACCTTTTGTACTCACGCAGCTACACTGCAGCACAAACACACATTCATGTTTCACTTTTGACACTGTGATGTCACTATGGTAGTCCTTGCTAAGGCCACAGCAAACATGTTGGACGAGAATTGATCCCCCCCAAAAATAAATAAAATAGTTTGACCAAAGAATGTGTGGCCGATATTCATTAGGTTTTCTTTTTTTTGGTGAAATATTCTTTGGTAAAGTTTAATCTTCCAAATAATAATCCAATCTGCTCCAACATTTTCTCTGAATTATCTAAAAAAATCAGTGCATTGTTGAAAAACTGAGTAGAACAGTGACTATCGATGCTCGTGGACCTTCTTTTGGATGCAGAAAGCCTTGATGCAATAGATGCATGCCAGGCCAAAACAAAGAAAGCTGTGGGGGTCACAGGTTCCTCTTTAATCTTGTTCATATAATTGGTCTTAATTGGAAAATATAGGTGTCATTCTTATTGTTGCTGTGGTCAGAAGTGTACTTGCTTTTGTATTACGATACACACATGTATACATATCAGGGTGGCTGTAGCTCAGGTGGTGGAGCGGTTGTCCCCTAATCGCAAGGTTGGTGGTCTGATCCCCTCGTTGAAGTGTCCTTGGGCAAGACACTAAACCCCACATTGCTCCCAATGTTGCACGGCAGCTCTGTCATCATTGGTGTGTGAATGGGTGAATGAGAAATCATTGTATAGGGCTTTGAGTAGCACTAAGGTATAAAGTGCTATATAAGTGCAGACCATTAATTTTAGCAGATTTTCAATGTAGTCTATCTAAATTTTTTGTTTTTACATACACACAAAATGCAATACCCTGAATTTCATTTAACGAAAAAATTAAATATATATATATTTTAGATTTTTGAAACAATCTGAAAATATTTTAGGGGTATGAGCATTTAGGCAATACCATGCACTGAAGGGTGAGTCTACAAAAAGGGATATTAAAGTCCAACTAGCATAAGTAAATAAAAAATAAAGCAACATCTGAATTTCTAACAGACCAGGGATTGATTTTTAATGATTGTGAAGGTTGTGTTTCAACAGAGTCCGACCCCACTTCCATCCTTTTTATTAGAAAAAGGAAGAAATCAGATGTGGACACAGAAATGAAGGCAATTAGAAGACTCACTGTGTAAATTTGGCTGTGGTTAGAGTGAGTGCATCTAGGTGCATCTGGGCCAATCGTAGACCAGGGAAAGTTAGAAATGCTCCAATCAGGGAGCAGAGCAAGGCCAGGATCAACTTGAAGGTGAGCTTAGATATGGGACCCCTGCGAAAGACAAAACACACAGTGAGATACTACTGTAGTTTCATGAGTCATAAAGAATTCATGACTGCAGAGAAAACAAAAATGATACTATGAGAATACTGATGTTGTACTTACTGGGACTCCAGGCCCTGGTGCTCCAGAAACTGTTGAGCGCTGTCAGAAAAGTTTGCAAAGCCTAGACATGAAGAAATGTTCAACAGTGACTTACTCAGTGGGACCAGAAGTTAAAAAAAAATAATAAAAAATGTTCCTACCATCAGGGTCAATTGTGAGAAAGGTTTGGTGCAGCACTGACCTGTCTCCAGACCAAACTCCAGGTAGTTTTCAGTGACGATGAGAATGGCCATGGCTTTGACAAAAAAGAAGAATGCAAAAGTGATGCAGAGTGAGCGCTCGCCTCCTTCCTCCAGCTTGAAGTAGTGGGCCGTTAGAGAGAAAAGGGTCTTACTGTAGGGACGGAGTCAAGGAAAAACACCTCAAGAAGCACGCTGATGTGAAAAACAAATTCAAACCACTTTGTAGAAATAGTATAATGTGTTTTGGCAAATCCAAGGGAAACGGGTAATTATCCTCAATAGGCCAGCACAAAAAAAAAAAAAAGTAACACACAGCTATTCACCACACTAAATGTTAGTCCATCTTTACAGAAGTACACAGTCTGTGCATACTTACAGGCCCTGTGTGAACCCTCAGCTCCCTGACGCCACACAAACCCTGCTACCCGGCATGTGTGAATGCAGAATATGTGGCGCTTTGACAGCGGTGTGCGCCGTTGAGGTCACGACTGTATTTTACTCTTTACCGTCGTTGGTGAACTGGTTGCCGCGGAGATGAACTCGGATTCTGCAACATTTCTGGTGACAGTATGCCATTCATTCCCTTTCAGACTGATTCAAGAATGGTGTTCAAGCCAGTGGCTGCTTTCTTCCAATAACCCTCATTTTGTGCTGCGAAGACAGCTGTATAAACATGCACTAGATAAGTTAGAGCCAGCATGAGGCTGAGAGGGATGGTGATGTTTGAGCTATCACGTAGTCGCCTACAATCAATAGACTGCCAAGTCGGCCCGTCAGCATTGGCCAGAGGGGATAATATTCAGTCATGCTGATCAGTTTCACTAATCAAATTGAGAGAAAAAAAAAAAAGCAAGTAAATACCATTAAGTGTATATACTTGGGGAACTCCAGTGTTCCAGTGTTATTAATAAAAGGTTAACAGAGCAGTGCGGCTGATCTCCAGGGCAAGAATCTTCAACATGTCATCAGGGCTGAAATGGGAAAACTGAAATCAAGTGTCCCATTAACACATATATTGGAGCAACATATTCCCTCATCTTCATCGTCCCATTTCATCAGTTCCCTCGGTCTGTCCTTTTCCCGAAGCATATCAGTCTGTTGGGCTGTGGAAATTGGGCCTCCAATCTCCAGCGCAGGCAGGAAATGACACACCATCTGACCGCATTGAGCCAGGCCCTGACCAGGAGAACTGGAAAGATTGATCCCTTCAGTCGGTGGCAAGGATAATGTATATTATTTAACCATCATTCAGCATCGCAAAATAGCAGGTGGAGGATAAAGGCGATGGCGGTCGAGCCAGTAGGCAGTCATTTTATAGCCTCTTACTGCCACTGCTGCATCTCTCTTATAGACAAAGACATGTTAACCTTTGACATGTTTTAAAATAATTGAAACGCGTGGGTGCAGAGGAGAATCCGTAAAACATGTTCTGCAGAAACATCAGATGCTACCAACTCACTCATACCCAACATAGATGTGTTACCGAGGATCACTTTGCATCACAGCACCGAGGAGAAGACAAAAGAGGAGATGTAAATAGCGACTGATGGAAGGATACATGACAAAGGCGAGTACAAGTAGGCACCAGACCACACTGATGTTCATCTCTGCTGAGGGCTTAGCCACACTGTAGTACAGTTCTGTTATCAGGTAGACCACGGTCGCTGCCACAGTGAAGTCCACCAGCCACTGGAACTCTGGGAAGTAGTGCAACGCTGCGACCAGAAAGGGATATAATGAAATCACAACATTCAATTACAGCATATACAATATGGTACAAGAAAATCAAAGTGAGCGAACAGCAACGGTTGAACTCTCTTTATGTTATGCAGCATATGTAGATGTATACCTAATGTGTCGACTTCTGTGATGCTTTTTGTCTCCAGCTGTAAATCTATGTCCTTGGGAACTGTTAGTGGCTTGCTGTCTATGTGACCATTGTACTTCCTAGTGGGAGAATGAGGCAGCAAAACAACAACAAGAAGTAGGGTTAGAAAAACATAAGACCTTTCAGAAAAACACAATTCCAAAATGCAAGTACAGTCCAAAGAATTTGAGACAATTAGCATCTTCAGAACTTGTGTAGAATGACAAAAGTCACAATTATGTGAGAAAAAAGATCCTTTTCGTAAACTTCTAGCAAACAAAGAGAAGTCAGATGCTTGTCCGAGTTCAAGAACTAAACTTTCTGCCTAAACCAATTATGCTAAAACCAATTTCTGCCACCCATGTAGTCATTGTGGAAGTGACTCCAACACAGTAAAAGTCCCTTCTTTATGGTGACATTCAATGCAGCTCTGGCATTCAGATTTAATAGTTAGCATAGGTCTAGATACTTCTATTACCAAAACTACCAGACTCTGTCATGACCAAGGGGGCCAACACAAAGGCAACACTAAATCGCTAACAACAGGTGAATGGAGAGCTATTCTTTAGGTCTGAAGAACTGTCTGGTGGGCCTCCTCACTTCTGGACTTTGTTCAGCCCTGTGTGTGTGCTGAATTCATAAGGACAATACCACTGTAAGACTCTAGGGCCAAACATGCCCCAGACAGATTTCATCTCTGAGGCACCTGACAGGAAAAAAGGGGCTCAGCTCTTCCCCCTGACTGAGGGAGTCAGGCGGTTAACAAAGGGAATGGAGCCGCATGGCACGAGCTGGCAAAAGGACAGTGGTGCATCTTTTTCTTCAAGGGATTACGGAGCATGTGGTGCTGGAGAGCGGTGACCTGCCTCATACAGGGTCAGAGAAAGGACTGAACTACAAAACCGCCTTAAGTTTGAGAGCTGGACACCATGTGGAACAGTGAGGATTAACTTTCAGTTGTGACTTTAATTTAAATTCACATTTAAAAGGAGAGTACAAAGGAAAAGCCACTGAATTTGCGTGTTCAACATATGGTTCAACTTCCACCTGCAGCCAAAAAAAAAATATGAATAGCATTTTTTTTTTTGAATTGCAAAGTAGTCTTGAAGGAAAATCATCCTCCAGAATCAAAGCTTGACATCTGACCACTTTGAAGATATAATGCTGTTTGGAAAACTTTGATTTCAGAGTGGATGCAATCCTTTTAAACTCTCATCCCCTAAAATAGACTAAGTAGTAACGTTCCCGCTCGCCCCCCCCAAAAAAATAGGACCAACTTTCCTCACATCCAGCAGACAGGACCACTTCTAAGCTGAGCCCCAATGAAGAGCCATAAAGGAAGAAAACAACAAAAACAGACTTCTGTCTCCTTACTTCAAACAGGCCTTAAATGAGCCACATAAACACATCAGCTTCATCTTTGAGTCGACATGCCTGTGGTCTCCAGCCATCTCAAACGTCTGCTTCTCATCGTTTTCCTCTGTGATGAAAGGGGTGCCTTTTCGTACCTCCTCTCCTTTTTTCCCCCCAAACTACCAAACAATAGCCCCTCTTCACTTCTGCCCTCTCTTCCAACCTACCTGTCTTTCCTCTTCTGTCCTTTTTGTTTCCCAGCTAAGCTCCTCAACTCATCTTCCGTAGGGTGCTGATACCACCGCAGACTGTGCACAAAGAAAAGGAGAATCAGACTCAAACAGAGGAGGAAAGAGTGAGAAAAAAGTACACAATACAGCAGATTAACAGTTGCAGACATCGAAAAAAACGGACAAAGTAAAGCTACATTTGCTGTCCTGTGTAATTACTAAGATATAAAGTGTAAATTATTTATGTTGATTCTGGAGTATCAAAGGAGTAGGTAAGTAATTTGGGTTTAATTCACCTTTAAAACGTACTGAGAAATGTTATATAATCACTTATCTGTGCACTTTCCTTTCTTGTGAGAATAAGGGTATTTCACCTACAGTTAAAAGCTTAAATTGCCTTTACATGACTCTTTAAAGTAATATCAAAAGCCTCATACAAATGCTCTTGTAAGCGGTGACATTAAGTCCTGATTCTATGAAAATGACTCAAAGACTCAATTTGTAACATCTCTGAGCTTCAAGAGCCAAACAACAAACATACACCAAACAGACATTTCTCTAAGCGTAGCTTTACATCAGCAACTCTGATACACATCTAAAAAGCGCTTGTGAAAGGCTTTACACCGGCAAGGGTATTCATCCTAAAGGACTGAGCTTTAAATACGAGCTAATTTAAGAACATCCTTTGGCAGACAAACATTTCAGACACCCTCCTTAACTTTGTTTAGAAACCCTCTTGTCAGAGCGTCTTGAGAAGCACTCTGTGTGTGTTAGAGGGGGATAGAAGGAGCACAGCTTGTTTTTGCCTTTGTATATTTATTTATTATGGAAAATTAATTACAAAATATTCTGAAGGGATATGCCAGGCCTCCTGCTTAGGGCAAAAGTTTTTGAAAATGTTTCAACAGTGCCCTGAAAAGAAAAATGAATTAATTATTAAATGTGTTCCAATAAGCTGTTTACTGAAGAACATATGTGGCACTAATTAGAGGAAATGAGGCAGAAACTTTATTTTCATGCGCCGTCCTCCCGGGTCATCCTAATATTTCAGCGCTCTTTGGTCTTTGCAGTATGTTTTAATGATTCTTTTTTTATTCTATCCAACTCCTTTTGAACACTCTGCTGTCTGAATAAACATTTTGATCCCTATTGTTCTGAACCGTTTCTGAAATAACCCTCTCAGGAAGCAAGTAAACTGAGGAAATTAAAATGTTAAACTTAGAGAAGCTATCCGAAACAGCGTGTAAAGGATTCTACATTACCTGCCACTGCAGAGTAGCCATCTTGCGAAAGAATAATGAGGTATGATTTTCTGAATTACACTGGCCATTACCATGGTAACCACCAGCTGCACACCGATCACACCCTGTGGAAATAGGATAGGGTTGAAATCACATTTAAATAGTAATTATACATACCATGAAGTAATTACACATATTAAGTATAGGTTATTCAGACTGACACATACTGCAGCACGCCCTTTGATTGCATCTGTAGAAAGTATTTAAAATACAATTTGAACTTTAAAATTATATTTCTAATCCCAGATCAAAAGTCTTCATAATATCTTTATTGCAAATGTTCAGAAGTTCAGCAACATTCTTTGAATGTGGCCTACACATACCAACAGACAAAACTGTTGATACACATCAGTCTGCAGAGGCACTCTTATGACTTTACGTAGCTTGTAGATAATATAATCATACAAGCATTCAAACTGTGCATGTGTTGGATATTACATATGAACTCTTAAATGTTGCCTCTAGTGTTTCTGATTTCTCTTCCTTGACAATATAATGACTTTATTAGCTGTTCGTAGACAGAGACGATACAATGTACTTTGTCATGTTCATGTTAGCAGTGTAGCTTAAGATGTTGTCAGAAGGAGAAACTCTTGATTTAACGGGGGCATCACTTTTCCTTAAGTTAGATGTTATATTAATGATGTAAGTTAAAACTTGATCTAAGAAAGACGGTTTAAATACTTCCAAAAGAAAACATAAGGAAAATATCCTTTTGTTGAACGTTGTAGAGATTAGGCTCCACAGTCTTGATTAAGAGCCAGAGTTCAAATAAAGACCTCTATTAAATGGGAAGTGGACTCTGTGGCACTCAGGAGTCCATCGCTTCAATAGTATTTAGACAAAGCTAAAACTATATATTATGCCGTGTCAGGTTGCTCAATCAATTCTTATTGTTATTTTGTCATTTTACCTAAAAACACTGTGAGTATAATACTGAAAGGCCAACACAGAGTTGTACAATCAAAGAGACACTGTGCCAATCTCCCAGGCCACCAATGACAAAAAATCTCATGAGTAACTACACCACTGACAGCTTAAGAGAATCGTTTTGTTACAATACCAATGTTCAGCTGGGATACCTTGGGGCTTGGCATTCATGTGGATGATACTCTGACATGTACCACAACATTAAACTTGTTGCCGACCAAGCACACACCCTCCCTCCATGGCAAAGGCCCTCGTAGGTGGCAGCCGTCTCACCCAACAGGACAACACACTACACCACGACACAAAAACCACTCAGGAACTGCTTGAGGAACATGACAAAGAGCCCGAGGTCTTGACCGGGCCTCTAAACATCCCAGATCCCAGTCCAATCGAGGATCTGTGGGATGTGCTGGAACCAGCCTGATCCACAAAGGACCCAAACTGCAACCAAATGCTGCCAACGTCCTAGTGCCAGACTTCACAGGACACCTTCAGAGGTCCCATGTCAAAGTTCTTATAGGACAAAGCTATTCTGTCAACAGAAGAAGAACCTTCTCAATACGAGACAGGTAGTTTTAATGTTGTGGCTGATTGGTGTATGCGCTTTTACATCATTCACACCTGGATGCATGCGACTCAGTCACATGTCTACCCAATGCCCCACCCATCTCTAACTTAACAACATGGTAAACAGCAGTATCTCCCCACTATTCTGCATGATTTAATAAGTCCCTTAAATGATTGGTGAAACTTTAAGTCTGCAATTTGTAGCCAGTGGTAGATGTGATGACCGAGTGGTGGTTGGCATGAAAATGTATACCTTGTGGTTACTTTGGAAATCAGTGGAGATTTCTCTAGATTCCTGCCATCAAGGTGGTTGTCCCTTTAACACATCTGGTGGTATTAGGTCAATTAATATCATCATTGATTAACAACTACGATTAGCAATTATTAATTGTACAATTTCCATGGCAGGTCTGTAAAAATTACATTTGTTTGTTTTTAAATCTTTGTAAAATGTGAATGTACGTGTCATAATAGGTGCAATTGATGTAAACTGAACTTATAAAGTGATAGAAAACAAATTTCACCCACCACAACTAAGACCAATAACTTCAATCACACTAAATTGCAGAATACAAGAAATATAATTATGCCAAAATTAAATGACAACTGCAGAGAATTTATACAACATAACATAAACATGTAAATATTAAATTAATTGTGAGGGATTTAATTATGAACAAAACAACTAATGTAATCTGAGTACATTTAGCAGTGTGACTACAACATGAAGTGAAAAGACACCAAACGTTTCTCATGTCTGTGTGGCCACGAGCCAACACTCCTGTGGCAGGTACCCAAAGATTTAGCAACATAAGGAGCTCAATATCAGCCCAGCACATTAGATCAATATTCACTTAGGCTTAAGAGGGCAGAATCATTCTCATCACGCTGCGCTTTTATCTACTCACTGTAGGCTAAAATCTGTGGGTTGGCTTCTCTTTGGCAATCAGTAGGAACCATTGATATCTGTACCTGCACACACTTGAGCAAAGAGAACCAATTGGGAAACTAATCCCCAATAAAATATGTTTATCTTTTAACAGTCTTAGATCTGAGCTAGCCCTGAGCTACACTTGCAAGCTCATCACTTTTAAATTACAATACAATAAATCCTGTAGCCTTGAGTGTTTTCTTAGTAGAATGTTTATATACATTATAGTATTGGGCTAAATCGGAACCTACAAAAAACATTTAAAGCATGTTTTAGAAAAGCTGAAATTATAGCCACTGATGCCTACATCATCTTTACCTTTCTGTTCTGATACTACTGTCATTGTAAAGTGTGAAAAACATATAGGCTGCATTCCTACAACAACACTCCTTTATTTAAATATTTTAAAAGACATGTTTTTGTTAAGTGGAACAGTGGGTAGCACCGTTGCCTCGCAGCAAGAAGGTTGCCGGTTCGCGTCCCAGTGGGGACACCCGGGATCTTTCTTCGTGGAGTTTTCATGTTCTCCCTGTGCAGCGTGAGTTCTGTCCGGGTTCTCCGGCTTCCTCCCATAAGGTCCAAAAACATGTTGAGGTTCATTGATGATTCTAAATCAGGGGTGTCCAATCCTGGTCCTCGAGGGCCACAGTCCTGCATGTTTTAGATGTTTCCCTCTTCCAACACACCTGATTTAAATGATCAGCTCATCATCAAGCTCTGCAGAAGCCTGATAACGATCCTGATCATTTGAATCGTGGGAAGAAGGAAACATCTAAAACATGCAGGACTGTGGCCCTCGAGGACCAGGATTGGACACCACTGTTCTAAATTGTCTGTAGGTGTGAATGTGAGTGTGCTTGGTTGTCTGTCTCTACGTGTAGCCCTGTGATAGACTGGTGACCTGTCCAGGGTGTCCCCTGCCTTCACCCTAAGTCAGCTGGGATAGACTCCAGCCCCTCCGCGACCCTAGTGAGGATTAAGCGGTGTATAGATGATGGATGGATGCTTTTGTTAGCTTTGTTAGTTTTCGGTAGACATAGTCTACTTCACACATATCTTGCTTCTAAATATTAGTGACCAGCAATCAAACATTTATCATAATAAACAATGCTGCACTAGTGAGTGTATCTCTGAGTGATACATTTGCTAGTGTCACTCAGAGATATTAGGACCTATACAAATGTAACAACAGCCCATCTCAGACTGTAGGAGGAGGAGGAGGAGGAGGAAGTGACAGAGGAGGTGATCGGGCCAAACCTGTACATTAGACCTACATTTTGGATTGGTCATGGGGATCCCCAGTGTCACCCAGCATGGGGTAAGCTCCAAAAGCTAAAGTCAATACCTTTTCTGGAGTCACATAGGGGAAAGTGGGTGCCATTTATTTGGCAATTATATTCACTCAGATGTGACGCGTGACCAAACACAACCTCTCTGACTCAAGACATTTCTCCATGTGAGCAATGGTCATGTAATATAGGTCAGCAGCAAACAGTCTTAGCTGGTGGATGCTGACCATCCACTGTGGGGGACCTGCACGGATCTCAGCCCTGGGGGAAATTGAGCCAGCATGGACTCTCTTATCTGGCCCAGTCCGCTTGACCCCCTCCACACACCAACCAAATGAAATCTGTTGGGGGTGGAGAGTGGGAGCTGCAGTGATAACCACCATCCATAAGAGCTCAAATACTTCACTACCATTTTACCCAATAAACAAACTTTGAAGGAGCGAAACCATATATTGACCTTTTCATCCTCAGTTTCATTCATCTTTGCTGTTCTATGGTGCATTTAAACCTTCTCGAGCTGTAAACTCTTAAAGCACTGGATCTAAGATTAGATTTTATAATATAAATACAATAACTGTAGTCAGAGATGGGGCCCCACTACATCCATCAAAACGGTCCTGGCAATTAGATTGTACTAAGACACTTGATTGCATCCAGAATGTTTGTAATTTCTGTGACATACTGTGAATAGCTTTAGTTTTTCTTTTCTCATCTTCCCTCCGTATTACAATATATTCTTGCAGTCCTAGAATAAAATGGAAATGCCCTTTCTTTGTTTGATTGCCTCACCTGCTTGTTTAAGATGAGATAAGATTAGATTTAACATTATTGTCCAAATAATGAATAATTCTACCTATCTGATAACTGTTTCCAAATTATTAATGCTATACTCTACATTTTGTCACTGCTATCTTTTTGGAGCTTTGCCAAATAGTTACATTTCCTCCTGATCCCATACTGCTGATCACTGTTGCTTGAGTCATTTGTGTGATTGTGACATTCAGGACATCAACTGTGTTTTGGAGAGAATTCATGAGCACTATAACAAAACAACACTGTCATGGAAGCAATAAGGATTTCCTTTTAGAGGAATATCAATACAAATGTAATGGCAAATGTGTACACTGTAAACCTTGCAGTTATCATCCGTTAATCTACCTCATTATATTCAAAGTTTTTTTTGTGACAGGTGTAACAAAACTATACAGCTTTTACTAACAGACAACAACAACATTATAGTATAGCATAGTAGCATCACATGTCTGTGGAATTACAAATACTTTAAGCTAAAGGTGCCATAATCAACAGATCAACTACACAGTTCCTCTGTGGGCATCCAGAGGTCAAACCGAGCAGCTCAGGTGAGTGAAAACACCTTGACTTCTCCCAAAGGTATCCTGCTGCCAGCTGAATGGTATGCTAACTGCTAAGTTGGTGTGATTCATTCCAGCATATAAACCTTATCTTCAACCTCTGTCTGGCAAAACCAGCAAATGTCAGTACTTCCAAACACTAAATGTGTTTAACAACAGTTAAAACAGCAACATTATTAACATCTCTCGACTGCAGTAAACGTTGAGTTTTAGCTAACGGCAGCTAAAAAGCTACCCTGACCTGCCGGCTGCTAGCACCTGCTCTGGCTAGCAAGCTAAGCTAACGTTACACTGCATCCACAACATCAACTTGGCTGTACGTATAGGCGGGTTAACAAGTACAGTATATATCCACATGAAAACAGATTTTTAACAACTGATGCTCTGTCAATGAAGAAATGAGAGAAACCGTTGCGTTCAGGTGCTCGCTGTCACACTCACCATGTTGATGCAGTGCAGCTAAAACGGACTCTACCCCGGCAACACTGAGCACCCCGAGTCGGAAATCAAGCGGCGAGGAGCACATAAGCCCTTCTTGCGATGGTTATGCACAAAATGAAGGGTTTTTCATTCAAACTGTAACCGTATCCTTACAAAAAATGGGTTACATCGTCAAAAAAAATCAATGGATTCAACCTCCGCTCCCAAGTATTTTCAACTGCAGTAGAGGTCATACTAAAACTCTGCTTAAGAAGGTGTCCTCGGATATGCCTGTATACAAAGGGTAGACTAGGAGGATTTAATTACTCAAAGTGTTGCAAATTGAAATAAAACTGTGGTTTTGAAACACTTATACGCACATGTATGACTGGTAATTTTAAACTGGTGTTTAATATTAAACAGAGCTTGTTATTTTTATGCAGGAATATACAAGACTGCTACACACATTCACTAGGCCCGCCTCAACCGGAAAAGAGCCACCACACATGACAGCTCGGTGGCTGCTTTAAATGTCTGACAGGAGGCAGTGGGCACTTCTGTGAATGGAGGCAAACGAAACAGTCTCCTAAGTTCTTATTCTGATGACCTGCCTCTCGGTGATTACAGACAGCTGATATTCTACTTTGTGTCTATATGACAAAGGTATTTTGCACTCCAGGCTGCCTCAATCCTTCACTAAGGGGTTTAAAAGGGGTGTTTTTTCTTCATAAGCTTTCTAGTATAAAGTCATTAAGTGTAAGACAAGTCAATAGAAGTGCCTCAACCACGTGGGAGACGCTATTTGTTTGAAATCTTCCAGAAGCACTAAAATATAACCTGCCCATCTTTAACCCTGTGGCCCCAAAACACCAGCAGAAACGACACAGAGCTTGCTTTTCATGATTGTAGTGCATCAGCTTAGAGAACAGTTCACAGTAATGACTAAATTAACTCTATTTAGCAAATAAGTTGCACCCATGTCCTGGTCGCCTTTTTTTTTTTTTTTTTTTAAACCACCTCTTCCTTTTGTATTTATTGGTTGCCTGTTTCAGTTCATTTTCTCTTACTGTTTTCCTCCTTTAGTTAAATCTCTCTTTTGTTAGTTTGTTTGTAATCCAGCCATGGCTTTGCCTCAACCATCCCCTCAATATGGCTGTCTGTGCATGTGTTAATCTATGTCATGTCCTCCATGCATTTATATTCAGCATTGCATGTTACTAACTTTGTGTCTGCTCTTGCTCATAGTTTGTGTTTTGTCCTTTCTGTCCTCCCTCCCTGTATCTCTCTCAGGTGTTTCTGGCCCTGGAGCTGTAGCAGTTTGATCTGGTCGTTTCTCTCCTCCGTGGCGAATATAAATAAGGTAAAATAAAATCAATTTGTTATAGCTGTATAAAGTTGTATTTTATATAATTCTTTGTTGGAATTTAATCCTTAATATTTAAATTGCATAGGTAAATTCACACTTTAAATATAAATGTAATGCTTAAACTTCAATATTTAAACTTAATAGGTTAATTCATAATGCCAATCTTATTTTTTCTACTGGAAAGCTCTTTGGTGCGACGGCTATTGCTTTAAATGTGCTGTATAAATAACGGTGAGTTGACTTGACACTGTTTCAATGAAAAAAAACACTATGTTGTGCATGTGAATAGCCTATGTGGCCTTATTATCAGATGTCAAGAACTAGAATGTTTGTGTTACCATTCAGTGACTTTTCTTGAGTGGTACTATTTTGTTATACTTTATATGTTACCACCACTGTTTCTGGAGTTTATTGCTTAATAGAAGAGAATTGTTTTGAGAGAAACACAATCTTTGGCATTACTCTGTGAAGTAAAGAAGAATAGGAAGTTCCGCTGCAGTTCTGAGTACAATTCAAAAGAGGGCTACTGCATTATGTAAAGCAGCACCACCTAAAATGTAAACAATTGATTCAATTCAATAATGATAACCAATAACACTCAAGTCATCTGACTTTTTTTAGCACTCAAATTAATTAAATTCTAGGCTACTGCTCATATTTGTACGTGGCTGCCTAAACTTTCCTCAGTAAATACGGGGCTTACAGTGTACTATAAGGTATTTGATGAGGAGATCAATAAGTAGAGATCCTAAGAAAATAACCCTGAGTTAGGTATCATCTGTACACTTAGAGTTAATTGCAACTCAGTAACTCCAGTTGAATTCAGTGCAAGGTGCCTTTTCTCTTTTGTCTTTAGCATTTGGTGCAAGCTGTTGTTCTACATATACTCTATATATGTGAGGTAAGGCACACCAAGTGTCAAAACTTAATTACACCCATTTTAAAAATCATAAGAATGAGATGCAATCTGTTTAGAGCACAGCTCAGGTTCTGATCAAATTTTAAACATAGGAATACATATTTGCTTTTTTTGCATATGCGTTTTGTACCTGTGCGTGCGGAATGCAATGAACATCAACACGTGGCTATATAAGGTCTCGGCTGTATTTGCACATGCGCATATATTGGCTAAGCCCTCCTCTCTTATTGCAGGGATACCTACCCCACCCCCTTGATGCATCGTGCTAGCCCCTCATGGCACGTAGACACACACACACACAAATACACACACTGCAGGAGTGTAGTCGCACACTGGCTCAATCTTCTCTCTTGCACATTTACCCTGTTACAAAATTCCATTCTGCCCTAAGGCCCTAAGACATCTCTCTGTTGATTGCTGTTTACTAATGATGATGTCAGCAATGAACGCAATTAAGTGAAAGCGATGCGGTAATTCACATGAGGAAAAAAAAAAATACATCAAGACCCATGAAATCTGTACGATTTTGAAAACAGGATGTCATTTCACAAAAGTGGCTCTAAATAGATTCAGACAATGTTTTATTTCAGAATCTGGGTTATTCCATACATTTCACACTGATTTCCTTTTCATTTATAATTGAAGGGAGTCTCATACTGTACATTCTCCTCGTTGTATTCCATATCACACTCAGCACTATCACTGCTGCTGTTTGAACTCTGTTCTCTCTGGAGCTTGTTTTTTCTTTTTTCTTTTCTTTTCTTATTCAGTGTTGTCTGTTCTTTTTAGTCAGGCTTGTTATTTTTAGATGAAACATAATAGCCAGGATCTTCAGTGTACTGTGAGAGTTTCACACCCTTTCCTAGTGTTTAATCCATATGACATCTCCTCCGTGCCTACTGGTTCTTTTGAGTTTCAACTCACAAGCCTTACAATATAAATAAAGATGATGAGAATATTACAGTAAAAAATCTCAGCCTAGTCAATCAAATAGACTCATTGTTGAATGTCACGATTCATTTTTAATGGCAGGGCTTTTTGTGCATGAGTGCTGGTGAGCATTATACATCGTTTCCTTCTTTTATTAATCAAACAACAGTTTGAAATGTGTGTCACTGATCTCAGCAGTATACCTCGAAGCAGAGGAGGAAAATAGAACAAAAATCCATGTCAACTCCTCACCAGTAGGACTGAAAATGGTTCAGAATGTAATTCTCTTTGGTGCAGCGCCTCCTTCTTCATTCTGTGTAATCTACAAGAATGCAAATTACAATGCAAATGCAAATACTACTGAATAATTTATGTGTAGCGTACAGTTCCTTTACAGAAACCGGCAGCTTTTGGCTTAAGTAGAGTAATGTGGCATTCGGAGCACACATTTGGTTAACCACAGAAATACACTATAGAAATTCTCCACGTAAAATCCAGTTTAACAATTTAGTGAAGCAGAAATCAGGAATAAATATCTAAGATGCGGCGTCTCTGCTTTGGAATCATATGATGTGATCCTCTCTGTACTCCACATTGCTGAATCTTGGACAAACTCAGGTCAATCAACAGACATTTTTTCCATCTGGCTGGTTAAAGCTTGCATTTAATTTTACATCTAAGAGTCCTCTTTGGTTTAATGAGTAATTTGCCGTATTCTGATCTGACAAAGCAGCCTTTTACTTAAAGTTACTCTCTGTTGTATTCGATAGTAGTTAAATTATTTTTTCCAGCAATAATTTATGTCCGTGTTCACTCCAGCTGATATTTAAATAACTCCTACATACTGTATGTAAATGTCACTCCAAACCGCTGTTGACATTAGATCCTGTTCTCAGATATTACGGTGCTTTTGCATCCGACACAGTAACAAGACCTTTCAAGGTCCCGATTCAATACATCAATATAATTTCTGTAAATTAAATTGAAGCACATACAGAATGCCTTTGTCTATTACAGACAGAGGGGGGGAAATGACACCCATTACAATTAATGACATTCATACACACTTGAACACATACGTTTTGTCTTCTTTTTAAAGAAAAAAAGAAAAAAAAAAAAGCTTCTGCTTCTATCCTAGCATGTGGCCGTGTTCAGGCTTCTCCCTCAGCAGTTTTTCCATCAGGGATTGTAATTAAGCAAAAGCATTCATGAGTGGGCATGCTCATTTAGCCTGCGTCTGGGTTTAGACAGCTTTAGAGGGATGGAAGAACAAATCCTGGTGGAACAAGGCAATGTATGCTATAGCCAAAGTGAAAACACTGCATACAGAATAACAACGACTCCAGAAGTTAGCAGCATTATGTTGTCTGCAGCATACACTTTCTGCTCTCCGAGTATTTCATCATGGAAAGAGCATATCTTTTTCTTTTGCTGATGTGTTTGCAAAGACACTTTTTTTTGTGACCTCAGCAGAGATGCAAGATTATATATATTTCATTTATTTATTTTTTTAAAAACAGAACGGCTATCTGCCTATTCTGAATGTGTTGCAATTATATGTTTGCAGCTACTCTTTCCTGTGTATAATCCTTTTTAAATGTAGACTTTCACCCTTAAAGGCTGGCGTTATTGTGATCAGTAGGATTAAAAAAATGTGCTTTTTAAAGAAAAAGACTGAAAAATAATTTTCCATCATACAATTTGACATAATGATGTCGTTCTACGCTCATTTGAATATAAAAGAGGAGCTGATTCAGTAATAAAATCTTAGTGCTACAACATAAATATATTCTGTGGTTTTCTGTGTGTAAACCATGAGATCGACTCTGTTAGACCAAACATTCAGACTAAATATCTCTTTTTGGGCCTCAGCTGTACATTTTCAAGACACTGATATTTTATATTGTCACTACCAGGCCTCATTACAATCTAATCTTAAATGTGTAAATATATCGAGCCTTTCCTGCTCCTCGTTTGGGTAATTCTCTCCGCGCCATACTATAGTTTTAAGATGTACCAAAATGTACAATTTAATTTTTCAATAACCCACAAAGCAGCACAAGACACAGGGGCATATGCTTGGCATCACATTAGCCCACCTTGCTGGCAGCGTGTGTGAAATCCACAAAATCGATTAATTGTCCGAGTGTGAGGCGGGACGTGATCGCAGCGCATTTTTAGTGTAAATTGTCGTTTTATTGTATATTTTCTTTTCCGCTCAAACACTCTATTGTCTATTGAAGTCACTGGAAAATGCCAGGCTTCACCTCACACTGCACAGCGCCGCTGCAGCAGCAGAAAATATTAATGCTGATTTTTCTCCCCCCCCTATTCAATTGAAGACTGATTTATGTCAGAATTAGGCTGCAGTGTGTGTGAGTGTGTGTGTGTGTGTGTGTGTGTGTGTGTATGCATGCAGCAGCAGACACACTGAGAAATAAAGGCAGAGCTAGAAGGAGAGAGAGAGAAAGAGGGAGAGAGAGAGAGAGAGAAGCTCATTATAATCAGGCAATTATGCTGGCAGAATTAGAGGCGTCCTTATTTTCTCTTGTGGCAGCCTGAGTGTGGGTACGGCTTTTTAAGTGACTGCTGACTAATCCATGGATATGGCTGACTATCCTGTGTTAATATGGAGAATCTGTAGTCGTATATGACAACAAGATTTGGAAGTGAAAGCCTGTGATTTTGGTTTTTTGGAGAACTGGTGAGTCAAGCAAGGCTCCTCATGGGTTGTGGGCTCTAATTTGCATTGATGAGAATTTATTTTCCTCCTCTCTTGGTTGAGATTTTTGGCTCAGCGGCAGAGAGTGAGAGACGAGGGCAGTTCTACACGCCTACAACTCAGGACTATGGCTGCACATAATCCAAACAGTGGTTATAATTATATTGCATGTTTTTGAGACATGATATTTAATTTGATGTCAAATATTACATGTGCATGGCTGCTGCTGCTGTTAATGTCAATAACAAAGAGTGTGGATTGTGTTTATTGTTAAAAAATGCAATACAGTTTTAAACCTATATTAAAGACATTAAAGCAATTTTAGAAAACAAGCATAAAAATGATTTTGTATGAAGATGTACTGTAAATAGTGTTATGATGTAAAAGAAAAAAAGTGCATAAATTCAAATAAAATTCTTCCTTTATACATCTGGTTCTGAAAATTCTTATCCAAATAAATGCACCTTTGTCCTTAATAAGTCCATATTTGAAACCTATGTGATTGTGCACCAATGGCATGTTCACGCTAAAGACTTTGACCTTAGGTCAAGGGTGCTTGACCAGAGTTTGACTCCTGACCTGTAATACATGTCTTATCAACTCCCCTCCTAATGTGTATTGATTATCCCTCCCATGAGACACAAACGCTGAAACATATTATTTTTAGTCTCTTTTTGGTGAACTGGTGCTTCCTCGTTATTTCTCTGTTTACACTTGCACTTGCATAAATAAAAAAATCTTCAGATGTTTGTTTTTTTTTTGCTTTAAAAATATAATTTTGTGCATTTCAGCACAATATGATAATTAATGCAATACATCTTTTAATTTATCTTGGAGACACACAGATTCAAAACTCCCACTCCCTTTCCACTCACAGAAATTGTGCATGATGGTGTCTATGTGCATATGTGTGTTAGGATGGGGAGGGGGGGCATAAGATGAACAGTGGAATGACGACTCCCTGAAAGTTCTCAGGGAAGTGCTTGTGTCTGGCTATGGTGCAGGCAGCTGATTTGGGATAAGGTGTTAGCATAACAAAGGGCCTGAGCCTGTGAACTTGGGGCACCTTTCGACCCTAGCGCTGTGGGGATGAATAGTCTTTGGGCCTCCCCACAGAGCACCCCCATGGCCAGCCTGATCGTGGCTAAATTGTTAATCAGGGTAATTTAATATAGTTTTCAATATGCCTCATCTCTCATTGGGAAAGCATTCACCGCCTTCTCGCCTTCCCGCCCAAAAAAAAAGCCCCCCTTATTCACCCGGACGAGACAAGCAGCTGCAGGTCTTATAGCCTTCTCAATTGAAATGTTCAAACATCAACAACATGAAGGCCTCAGCACTGTTTTTTGTATGTGGGTGTCTGTGTGCATGTGTGTGAGCCGCTCATCTGGCTTTATCCAAACTTTAGCGTGGAAGACTATTTATGCATCTGGACAGAGTGAAATATACGGCGGTAGTGAAAGAACGTGTGCGAGAAGACTCAAAGAGTGATTAACACTGTAAAGCACAATTTGACTTTACTGTTCCTGCCCGCTGGAACAATGACGGCATCGCATAATTCGTTTTCGCAAAGTGCAATTCCACATGTTTACTTCAACATGCGCTCAGGAAATTAGACAGCGTCTTTAAGCACTGACAGGACAGACGTTCTCTGCCACTTTTCCTCGGTAACCTGCATCAGAGTGAGGTCACAGCGAGCGGTAACTCTGTCTCAGGACAGGTGACGTCACCTCTCCTGGTGGCAGCGTCCAGTAGCTGAGGTGAGTCATCAGACAATGGGCCCTAGTTTTAGGCAGTGCGAGTTGGAAAGACCCATCTACCCACACATGCACATACACTCTTGCACACACAAGGCCAGGGTCCTGACTCTGCTGTCTATAAATACATACTGTAATCGAGGATGACTCAGACACTTCATGGCTCTCTATGGGCAGGCAGGAGATGGAGAGGGGTGGACAAGGAGTCTGCAGGAACAATAGAGGAAGGCAAGAAAAACCCTGCATTGGTAGCGTTAGTGTGTACATTCGAGCTGCGAGCGCTCGGCGAGCATGGTGGCAGAAAATGGAGGACAAAGAAAAAGAAGACTTGGAAAAACTGAGGGATGTTTTTCAGGAACTTTTTACTTGAAGAATGAAACATGGCTATGACAATCTGTTTACAGGCACTAATTATGTGCATGTTACTGACACCCAGACAGATGGATAATTAAAAGGGTTGTGATGAAAAAACACATGAAGTCATTCACTGACGACTTGAGAGTCTTAAGAAGCTAGAGATGGTTGTGCAGGTGTGTCAGTCAACGTGGAAAGGGTGCAGCTGTTAATCAGATCATTCTACAGAATTTGAGTGATCGCATGTTGTGGCTGATTTATTTTTGCGCCGTTACCGAAATTACCTTTCCTGTTTCTGTTAATGTATTTCTATCCTTTTTTCCTATACATAGCAGCGTATTAATGACGGAGGGCACACAAGTTTGTGCAAACACCAGCTAATTAGCATAACATTTAGCCATGAACAGGCCTAAAACAGACACTGTGAGGTGTCTCAGGCCAGCAACCCCTGTTCCCTTGTGGACCGCTGAATAGAAGTGGCCTGCTCTTGTGTGCTCTGTCTGAGGCTGTATGTTAATTTATGCGGTGTGACTCGATGATAATTCATGCCTAAATCACCAGACTTCGACCCCCCCAAACCCAAAATCCAGACATGTGTCTATGGGAGCCGAGGACCCAAAGTCATTACCAGACATATTCACATCACCCGCATCCAGACAACTGAACCCGGCTGACCAAAAGCAAAGCACTGTTTTAACCACATATTGCGTTTTAAAAATTGTATCTTAGTATTAACACTTATTTTAAGAAATTTCTCCATGTGCTCGCGAAGTAAGCAGCCTTTATAACGTGATGTATTTTGTTGAATCTTTTTACATCAATCAATTCAATTCAATCAATAATCATAAGTATAAATTACAACCTTTCTTTTTTTTTTTTTTTTTTTTGCACTAAACTCACTCACTACCGTGTACATGCCTGTGGTCCAAGTTTCAAAGTTTGGATGTCACAGTGTTTGTTGTGCTACTAGTATGACAGGAAATAGAATTTATCAACATGGAAACAAAGGTGTTATAGGCCCCTTGGGGGACAGGGTCTAACTGGGGTCAGGACTGGGGGGCCTTGTCTAGACGGCCTGCTTTTGTGGTTGCCTCTGTGTCACCCTTTCAATGGGAGAACTTGACCCGTGTCTAGCTGCCGTGGGACTCGCAGATAAGGAGACGGGGTGAGATGGGTTGATGAGACAGTGGGACAGCAGTGGTAGTAAGTTTTTGGGAATTTAGGAAGTGGAGGGGCTGACTTTTGAAATATTATATGTTGATAAAACCCAACACCTGCTGCAAAATTACATTTGTCATCTCATTTTCAGTGTTTCCTGTAGCTTATTTGTCATAACTATAACAGCATGAAGAAAATATTTAGACTTTTGAGCTCAAGTTAATTATTTTTAGGGTCCATCTTTTCCCCCCCAAGGCAACTTTACCCTCAAGACACAACCTGAAATTATTCCAGCTCCTCTGTGTTAGTGCATCACTCTAAACAACACCTAATACAGAAAATATCCAGTCATAAGGAGTTAAAATCAACCAGTCACAATACCAACACACGGAGCTACCACAGGAACACCAAAACACCCATTAGACGCCAAATTCAAATCAATTCCTCCTACTCTCTTAGCTCCTGTCTTGGTGTATGTGGAGGGTGCAGGATGCTGCTACAGGGCATGGTATAATTGAAAGGCTGAAAAAGAATACTGCTTGTTTAAACCAACCAGCAGGCAGCAAGGGCATGATGGGAAAACAAAGCCAGAGCCCCAGGAGTGGGTGACACGACATCACTAATGGCGGAGCAGGGAGGATCACGGCTTGTGTTTTGTTACCCTTAGTCCTTGTGACAACCAGCAGGTCTAAGATGCTACACAGTGCAATTCAAGAATTCAAATCTGAAGTTTGTACAGTTGAACTGAGTTGGTTCACCAGGAACTAAGAGGGTTCTCTGGGGAACTGGTCCCAGAGTTCTTTTCTTTTTAATGTGGAAATATATAGTCAAACATCAGTCTAATTTAAAGGAAATTTTGGTTTAAAAAGTGAAATGAAAATCATATTTTCGCCTTTGAAATCATTTTTCAGGCTGCCACAAATATAA
The DNA here is from genome assembly GCF_000690725.1 of Stegastes partitus. Lineage (NCBI taxonomy): Eukaryota > Metazoa > Chordata > Actinopteri > Pomacentridae > Stegastes > Stegastes partitus. The sequence continues at coordinate 111,250 of NW_007578135.1, read as the reverse complement.
GATGTGATCAGAAGGAGCACATATGGATTAATTTGGCACTGCACATGTAACAAGACCTCTTTATTTCCTCACTCCCCTCAATGTATAGTACCTGTAAACGCACATAGCAGTGGCCAGTAAGTGATAGGTGAACACACAGGTTGTAGAGACTACGAATAAGCCATTCTATCTAAGCAATATTGAAAATCTGTGATGTTCCCTGAGACCGTTCCATTTCACATCTGTGTTGTTGTTTTTTTTCTTCTTCCTATGGATGGGAGTTTGACACGGGCTGTATCTCTGAGGTATAAGCTATAGCAGCTGTGAATTCCCTCAAAGCAAATCAGCAGGCATGTCTGTCTCTTATTGACCCACATAAGGAATCCCCACCCAGCACTTGCAAGACGGCGGCTCATTTTAGCCAGCAATAAATATCAATGTTACATATCAATAAACCCATCAGAGAGGAGGGTAAAAATAGCAGGGAGGAAAAGAGGTTAGATTGAACGGAGGGGGGAAAGATGTGGGGAATGAGAGAGGGCAGAGGTGGGAGAATGTGGGGAGACAGAGAGAGAGAGAGAGAGCACGCAAGTAAGAAGAAAAGATATAGAAAAGAAGAAAGTGAATGCTGCTCATCTGTTTTGGCCCTGTGGTCTCGTGCCTTCTGGGATAGCCGAACACTCTGTCAACATTCTGCACTTCAAAATCAATCACTCTCAACTGGACAAAAAGAGAAAGACACACATGTGCACGCTCACGCTCGCAAACAAACGCGCATCCCCACAACATCTTGCTGTCCTTGTCCGGCTTCAACAAGGCAGCCTGAGCATGTCAGGACAGCGTGCGGTGGTGACTGTTGTGATGTGATCATTATAGAGGAAGAGGAGAGGATGTCAGAATACCAACATTCCCCAAACTAGTAGACCCACTCCAGTGAAAATCAAGGTTTTTTTTTTTCTTTTTAAACCTCAATAACATTTCCACATGGTGTTTCTTTTTTGTTAGACAACATATCGTGACCGAAATAAGCAGGCAGCTTTATTGAGCATTTCCTTTTTGAAACTGCAGCGTACCAATGACCGTCTCAAAAACATGAATTTAGACAGTAAGGGTTTCATATGTAACCGTGCCTTCCAATAGCAGGTGGGACTTTCCATATCATTATCTTTCTTCAATATCGGTTTCTGGTTTGTCTGATTTTCTCCAATATTGCAATTTGTCATTGCGTAACGTGGAGTACTTTTACAGTGTTTAAGTCATAGGTGAGCTGGTGTGCTTGAGCTGGAGGCAGTGGCATTGGGATGGGTGGAGATGAAGGTGAGGACTTCATAAAGCTACACATTCTAAAGGAGGCAAAGGTGTAGAGTTCAATCAGATAAACTGAGATACTGCTGGTCTATATTACCTGTTCCATGGTCCAGTGAGCTGCAGAGACTGTCTCCGATACAACCCTAGATATCCTTTGGATGTTTTGTCCATGTTACCACTCCAAGGGCTAATTATACAAATGCAAACCAAACCAAAACAGACAGTGTTCATCCAGTTTGAAATCAAAAAACAAGAAAGATTTGTAACATGGTGGTTGCTGATGAAGGGTTACATGAGTTCGCCTAATAGAGCTGTGGAGGTATATTGAACAGAGAAGAATGGGAACTGCTAATCTTCAGCAGGAGAGTTATTTTGGTTGATTTGTATGATACTCAGTAAAAAGCCAATCAAACCCAGTTTATTAGTGACAAAATTTGCACTTGAAAAGTCTGTTCAACCTCCACAACCTTGAATAATCAATCAAACTCCTGTTTCCAACTCACAGTTTCAGTCGTGATCTTAAACCCACTGCTGTTTAAAATCTACACACAGCTCTGTGTTATATTTTATAGTTCTGAAACACTATGCAGCCGGCAGCTACTCTAGTTTCCAGATCTTCTGAGGAAAGAACCAGAGAGTTAAACACATACCAAAGGTAGTTTCAGTAAGACCTCATTTTTCTCGCCGTGAAGTTTCCAGACTTGGAGTTCTGTATCTTGTCGTCTGTTGGGATTATGGGGCGGATAGTACTTGTGAATCTTCTCCCAAACAAAATAAGATAACACAAAGTCCTGCTATCTGTAGATAAAAGTGAAATACTGTGCCGTCTAGTGGAAAAAAAGAGGAGGGAGACAAAGAAAGGAGCAAAGAAGTTCTATCACATAATGGAGTTTAGAACTTCTGTTCTTTACTTTTCCTCGCCAGTAGTTACCAAGGTCATGTTCATGGGCCAAAAAAACACTCTAATGTAAAAAAGAAATTTCTTTTTTGAAAGCTCTGCATCAACAATAGAATTCTTGCAATTTTTGTACCTTCAAGAGTTCAACTCTAAGTGCCACAAAAAGTCATCTGAGATCTTTGTGGTTCCCAAATGTCCTTGGTTTAATTCAGTCGTAGAGGAGGATGTAGAAAGTTGCATTATGATAAAAAAATTGTGATCCATGTGTTCATAGGATTTCAATACAAAATCATCCACCAGCCATTGTAATAAACAATGAAATGGGATGAACACTGACTTTAATGGATAAAGGCAGGTTATCGATGAAGTGTATGTCAAGAAACAAGATCATGTTACTTTAGTCTGCACACTAGAAGTAATGTTCTTTGGATGAAACTTAGCCTCCAGTCTAATGTATTCCCATGCTAGAGCCAGTGTACGCTTGTTCATGTCAGGAGAAAACAGAACCAGGCTTCCAACTTAGTTTGGGCTCTAGTGAAAAATGAAACAAATTGTGATGTTGACAATTTTTACCTGCGTAGAAATCCAAAAGTAGTTGAACCACAGCAGTTGCACTCATGTGAGCTTGACCTAAATTTTGAAAACTTTTATTTTCACTCAACGTATAAGTAATTCTGATTAAACTGACAAAACTCACAGAAGATGGATCTGTGTATGATACAGTGCTCCAAGTCAAACACATTTGCTTGTGTTAGTCAGCACACGTTGCACATGGCTGCATATACAGTATTATACAGACTAATATTGTATCAATACCTCTCACTTATTGAGAACAGCATATGTGTGGGGGGAAATATGAGACGGCATGTCTTTGCAATGGTGTGCTGTGCCATCTATAAATATGCAATTTATTTATTTTTTAATCTTGGAAGCTTTAGCGCAAGATGTCAGTTCCATCAGTCAAAGCCCATTGCCAGTGTATGTGCAATCCAAGTTTCAAATCCACGCATCATGCTAATGCAAGTTACCTATTGGATCAGGATTGGCTTTCAAACTGGTTTTAATGTCGCAAATCATGCTCACAGATATGTCAGATTTGAGCACAGAGAAGCTTTCCACAACCAGAACAATCTTGTGATGTGAAACTTTTGAACATGCAGACACTTAGGAGAAGTAGCATTGACCAACTGACTGACTTTTGAAAGTAGGGGGACTTTAATAAGTGGACTGTAGTCATAAACACTATGCTTTAACTTGGTCACTGTGCGTAAAATTAGACTGTTAAAACCAACAATAGCCATCTTTACTTCCCTGCAATGATATGTTATATGTTGGTCTTTACATGTCAAGGTTAAATGGTAGTAATATGCCAGAACATGCCGTGTGATTTGTTTATATGCCCACAAATCCACAAATACAATCTACAGCAAATGTGCTTCGACTGCAAAGCAATTCATCAACATTTTCTGTGGCAGTTTTATTTTATTATTATTTTTTTTTGTGATTATTTCACTTATTATTTTTTCACAATGACACAAATGGCCAGAACATATACTTGTCAGTGTGGTTTCAGTCATATCTTACATTTTGTAGGCATGACCTTGTCTGCGTTATCGCCACTTCAGTCTGAATAAATGTGGCCAGCGGAGAATATAAACATAACCGCTGGCAGTTTATTTTATTATATGGTTAATTCTAACGGTGGACTTTTACAGCATTCTCTGCCGGCAGCTAAAATAACTGGAAAGCTCGCTCAGGATTTTGTGTTGCATCCTTCAAATTGATGCCAAAGACAGGTTTGAGCTATTTTAACACTCCTGAGACACGCTTTTTCTTTTTGTTGATGTTTCCTTTATTTTGCAAGTTACCTGTATAAGTGACACTGCTGGCTCCAGGGCATCCTTTACTCATGACAAAAGCCACTAGCAGTTGATACAAACATCACTGGACACTCTTGGAATACACACCATCTCACCTGTCAGCCTGTAATAATCACACAGACAATGTGCTGCAAACATGAGGTGCAAAAGCATACACAGAAACAGGCATCAGCTTGGATTCACGTCCCGTATGACCACTGACGTGTGTGTATGTGTGTGTGTGTGTGTGTCTGTCTGTCTGTCTGTCTGTGAGGAGATAGGTGGAGGCCATCTTTCATCTCTTGCTGTGATCAGGTATTCTACATGATATGATATGATGATACAGGCCCAATTAAGGGATGGGGCTGTGTGAAAAATGTGATGACAGGGCAAGCGGAAGACTAGACTGTGATCTGACATCTGAGAGGGAGACAAATACAAGGGAGAGAGAGGGAGCAAAAGAGGGAGAGAGGCAGCAAAAGAATGGAGGAGGACGAGGGAGGGGGACAGATGAGGCTGAAAGACGGTTGTAGGAAAGCAGGGAAGAGTGATGCTGGTAAAGGAAATGAAGATGGGGTAAGCGTGAGAAAAATAGTGAGAATGAATGTTAAGTAGGGAGGGACAGAGAGAATTAATATGATTAGGAAGGAGAAGAGAAAATGGAGAGGCACATAAAGATGAATGAAGAGTACTAAAAGATAGAAAAGGGAGAAAAATTAGTCTTTTTTTCCCATAAGAAACAATTTGTCAGAAGAAGTTATGATCCTAATTTTTATCCTTCTTGTTGTGTGTGAATAGATTTTTAGGGGAACTTTGACAGGAAACAAAAGTTATATTGTACTATTTTTGTTTTTTAAAAAAACACAAAGGAGGTATAGATGAAAAACATTAATTGTTGCACATACATTTGATTTGACAGACATGGAGTAGTACACCGAAATGGCACACGTCGTGGAAGAAGGGAACGGGGTTTTTAAACAGGAAGGCTTCTCGGTGCTGTCGGAAATTTGTTTCCCCCACATTTCGTAAGTTTGCCTGGATAAACTACAACCGTGTCAGGTGTATGATTTTGATCAGGACGCAGGGTGCTTTGATCACACTGCCAGCTTTTATCAGCGTGCATGCTCTTTTCATAACCAAATAGGACCCAATTATGTCAAGCACATTGTTCTTTACCTGGAGTGCCACAGAAAAGATGGAAATAACTCACACTTAAAACATCACTTAAAGGAGGAAAAAAAAAAGTCTTTATTTAGCTGTCAAAAAATATCCTTGTTAGACTCAATCAATTACATGAAATAAATGCAAGTTTTAATGTGTAGAATATTTTCATCTTATTTTGGGATGTGTTCTCCCTTATAAAAAATTTAAAAATAAATACACTGATGCCTATGAGGGCGAAGTCAAAGAAGGTGTTGGGATGACTATTTTCAGGCCATTGTTGGGAGTATTTGTCAGTTTGGTCAACAATTTTCAGACTGGTTGACAGAAATACAGAGTACAGTGCAGCTTCACGTGTCGTAGAGGGATTGTCACTAGAGCTCGTGAAATACATCTCGATGCTTCTGTCTTGCTGACATTCCAGCTCCTTTCCACTTGATCAGGAGAACTCATCTGCCTAAAAGAGAGAAATTTGAAGCCATTTTAACATTTCATTCCAGAAATCTCAGTTGATCATTTGCATAGCAAACCTCCACAAAACAATGAACTAAATCAAATTTGATCGTGTACAAATGCTTTAAGTAAGACAATAACAGAAAAATGCATCTCATACTCCTACCTAGGTGGTACAAAGGTTACAGTTTAATCACAGCAGACACATAACTTCTTTGCATACAGTTTGTCATTGCTAAAGCAGGAGGGACAGCACTTGTTGTAGAGTTTCATCACATCCCAAAGCAAGATCCTGGAATGAAAGGAGCTCAGTGAGCTGTGAGCTCCCGGTGTACTTGAAGGCGACAAAGGCCCCAGCAATATCCGCTGACATTAGTCCCCCTCATATCACACTGCACTTTCCTCCCATTGTTCCCTCTGCACTTCTCACATGTATTGTCTTACATGATATCCTTAGAACCTGATAAGACGCCCAGTGAAGGTTTTTGTAGGTGAGGACACAGGCCTGGGAGTGTCTCAGGGTTACAGCTGCTTATTATTCTCTCGTAGAGGAGACTGGAAGACTGGAGGGTCTGGGGAACGCCTTATCGGATCCCCTGTGCACTCAGCCTAACCTGGGTTACCTGCACCTCCAGCCCTTCCTCCATTACTCCTGCCATACCTGACACTCCCTTCCTCCAAAAAGACATTATAGTATTATATTTCCCCGAAACTATAGAGTTCGTTGAAAAGCATGGGAGGTATTCTGGGGCCCGATATGAATGTATAGACTGTACAGAACAGCTGGGGTCATTTGAGACAGTAAATATGGCTGGATGGCTGGCTGGGTTAAATCCTCAATACACGCTGTCACCGTCTGCATCAGACAACAAAGACGGAGCAGCACGTCATTTTAGGATCCCATGACTTCAACAGAGGTTTGCTCTACATCTATTTGCTGATTTATCTTGTCAGAAACTTGAAGTGTCTTAAAAGTGGATGACTTTTTTTGCAAGCAGCTATAAGTCAGTAACTCCCCTAAGTTTTTTTTTTGTTGAGGGGGGGGATTCAGAATATACAAAAGTACTGTTTTGGCCAGGCTGTCTCATTCAACAAATTTCTCTGATGTTTGGCTGACAGTACAGAACAGTTCAGGGTTGGCAGGGGGTCCCTGGGCCATCAACAGCCAAACTAAGCCCAACTCCAAAAGATGAAGGGAGGTGGATTCCGACAACTCAAGCACACCACCCTGTCTGCTCGCAGCACCTCAAGGGCACACACTGCCTGCCTGTCTATCTGTGGCAGCTGATCGTAGTCAAAACTGCATGTGCTTCTCTATGCATCTTCCTGATGTTCTCTGCTGACACTGCAGTTTAAGGCCCATATATATCAGGATGGTGTCCACAGTATATGCTCGTCTGTGTGCCTGAAAAACTTTCAGTGACTTCTGACCAAAATGTTTTAACAAAAAACGTAAGACCGTGCAAAACACCTGCTCTGACGTGAGTAATCAGCAGGTGGATTGAAATTCAACTGTATGTTTCTTACAGTTTGAGAAACCTGTCAATTTTTTAAAAAAATGTAATGAAGAAGAGACAAGATGCCTTACAACAGCCATGTTCTCAAATCAGGATAATGTGTAGAAAAGTCAAAGTCCTCCTTTACAAACTGGGGCATATTTTTTGCAGTTTTGTCCCTCTTGTCTATCAGTTGTCATAACATTCCATTGAGTAGTCTATCTGTAGGCGCACTGATACCAGATATTCCATTTTTTTTTAGCGACCCAAACCACATTCCATTTTTAGAAGTGAAGGGTTAGGAAAGATTGCTATAAATTCACTATAATCATCCCATTGATCTAGTTTAAGTGGCGGTTATTGGGGGTAGTTAAAAATAGTCGGATCCTCCATTTTTGCATTATTCCCAATATTCTGTATGAAGCAGTATCATCGCCCTCAGGCCTCTGCAATTCAGCTGGGGAAGACACTTAATATGTCAATGTCTTAACTAATAGTAACAATAGTTAAAACATGGAAAATGAAACACATGTTGTATAAAAAATAAAATAAAAATAGAGTATCTCCAACACCTCTTGTAAATAACGCAATACTTTCTGTAGAATTTAAGTGTAATGAAAGTAATATATAATTTTCATTTTAATTGTGGGCATTCTTCAGTTCCAGCAGACCCAGATTTTCCTGGACTAGATCTGCAAACATGGATAGTCGTCATGCTCTTCATCACAATGCGCATTTATGCGGAAAAATACAGGAATTTTTGGGAGTGCTCTCCCCTCATCCACAAAAAAGGATTTCATGTCAAAGTGTCCCTCAGGAAATTGACAAAGGCAGAAAGTAGCGTCTGGTGTTGCCCCAAGTCTGATAACAGGGTGGAGGAGTTGTATGCCTTTGTCTCCTTCTGCTAACTACTCCCAGTAGACAGCAGTCAGATGCCTCCACTCTCCATGAGGGGAGGAAACTGATGCTGCTGATCTGCAGAGAATAAGACTCAACTGAAGCCTATCCGAACTGGGAGAGACTACTTATACAGACTCAGGTGCAGGAGAAACATGATCCACATATATACAGGTACAAACACAAAGTAAGTAAGAAAGTATTTCATTGACATTATATAATCCAGGATAGGTCGGTTTTTACACATACATCTATACACACAGATACCAACAAACAGACTGGGGGCAATACATAGACACACGTGTACACAAATGCACAAACATGAACGGCAAAACATGCACAAAGATGTGACACACACACACACAAACACATCTCTCCACCATCCCATTCCCTGCCTCTCCTTCTTTCTCTGTCTATCTCTGTCCATGCTTCTGAACCTTAGGGAGACATATTCTTTTTCATCTGTCAGTATGGATGGAAACAGACATGTTCAAAACACACAACAATGGCCTCGCCAGCACCAAGGAGGCTCTATGTTTTGTATGCTTGAAGCACTGCATTATCTCCTAAGTGTCTAGCAACCCTAGTATGGTAAATAATGGATGCTCCTCTTCCTACTGAAAAAAACCCCTCTTTCACTTCAGGGACCAGTCATGGTTTACCTGTATAAATGCCCTTTCTGTGTCTTTGGAGAAATGGATAGCACTAAAGGATGTGGGTCAGACGATTTCATTAGCACAGCATTTCTCTCTGTGTCTCCTTCAATCAGCCGTTTGACAGAAGCAATGTCACTCAAAATGTCTTACAGACACTTTCATACAGAATTCTCTGAGAAAAAGGATGCAGAGACCGCCGATCCATAGCAGGGAATTTGTGAAATATAGCCCATATAACAAGAGGGCAGAAACAGTAATGCTCCAAAGGAGAGAGCTCAGTCACCTCTGAGATCAGCTGAATATCCTTGACGTCTTTAGTGTGGAGACTCCAGTCATTATGCCACTTGTTTATGGGTCACAATCAATGACGTGTCCATCCAACCTAAAAAACACAGGATAGGTATAATGGTTAGTGAAGCAGATGCACACGTACACATTTCACAGATGCTGCATGAAGTCAGATTTCATCAGAAGATAAGGGTCCTGTCTGACTAATTAGTTACTGCTTTTTTTTTGACCTACTTGTTTCTCTGTACTTTGTACAGTTAAATCAAAACAGTAAGTAGAATCCGGCAGGACGATAGTGTGCCACTACATAACCAAGTCTCTTTGCTCTCCCTCCCCCGTTCATTCTGAGGTTACATCGAAAGAGTTTCAGCTATTGTGAATTATTTACTTGATTCACCATTCGGCCCTTTAACCCCTCAGCAAATGCACAGGCAGCCGGGGTTAAAAATACACTCCCACAGGATCTGAGTTTGACTCTACATCCACGCGTGTGTGAGCTTATGAGTGTGCGCGTGCGTGTGTGGACGGGGAGGTGGATTTAAAATATAAAACAGTCTATAACCCGTGTCACATAAAGCACCTTCCTCTCTCTCTCTCTCTCTCTCTCTCTCTTCTACAGACACACACACACAAGAACTCATCAGAGCATCATTATGTGGGTACTTTCTGTGTGAGAATCCAGGCCGTCCCAGATGGGATTATTATAACACAGCTTGATCTGTGCCAGAGCTATGAGTGTGATTGTGCAAGTCTGTGCGTGACAGTGTGTGTTGGTGTGTGTGCATGTTTGTTAGACAGTGTGTGAGCTCTGACCCGAGTGCATGTGAGGGTGCAACTCTCTGCGTCTGTGAAAGTGTAAAATGTTATAGCATAAAACTGTGCCGTGGCGAACCATCAGCAAGCAGGCGTTTTCACCGCAAAGTGTGTCAAACTACAAAAACTAGCGTGCATCCACTTACGATGGATGTATGTATACAGCAGATGCATTCATGTTAAGGCTTTGAGTCAAAGGCTAAGCTAAGATGCATGTCTGTCTATCAACAAACTGATGGAGACTTCAGCAGCTTCTCTTTCCGAGTGAATATTAATGTCACAGAGCTATATAGGCCTTGATAGACCTGCACACACTCACACCTACACCAACTTTTCTTGGCCATGTTGCCGTGGTATATCCCTGCATGCAGCAAGGTTGTCATGGATACACCCAGACACATCCGCCATCCCATGAGCGGGGGGATGCTGAGCGCTTCAGAGGGGCTGGCGCCGAGGCTTTACACCCCCCCCCTCCAAACCCTCAGCCGCCATTCTCTACCCCTTCCCCCCAAAATCCCTGTCCCTTATTCTCCCTGAAAACTGGCTCACCCTTTAAAAAGGCTCTCTGCTTGTCAACTGGGTAGGTCTTGGAAGCACACAGCAGCTATCGTTTTGCAGCGCTACGGCCTTCCTTGCTCTTAAACCGGAATGAATTCTAATGTAACCGATGAAACAATGAAAACACGCCAGTACCAGTTCACTTCTTGTACGAGATAAGCTAAAATAGATGTTGAACCAGGGAAATGTGTGTATACACATGTACAGGGGTGTGTGTGTGTGTGTGTGTGTCTGTGTGTTAGCCTCGGGGCTGTGGTTAAGCCTGTAGTTCATCCTGAACTGATCCTTTTCATTAGCCATTATCAATAATTCAACATTGCACTTGCTTTAATGGTTTAATGTGGGCAAACCCTCAATCTGCACACATCCACACTGACACACACACACACTCATACACTCTGCTTAATAGCACTCACTCTCTTGGCCTGCTCCCAATGCCACTGAGGTGAATATAGATGTGTAAACGTGCACATAACACACTCAGCGCACCTAAAGCTTTCAAAGGTAAAATACCTATCAATCAGACACACCGTTTTGCCCTACCAGGGAGTCACAGGATCCCTTGATTTAGAGAAGAAATCATTTATTATTTCCCTACAAAAGTCTGTTTTACTGTATATCAAGTTATATTTGCAATAAAAAGGCACATCAAATCCTCTAGTCGGAGATGAGGAAATGAAAGGGTTAATCTTTTATGACATGCCCCCTCCCGTTCCTACTCTCTTTGCCCTCCCTTTCATATTCTCCAGTATGGCAGTACTCACTGCCTGCACATATGCTGAAAAAAATAATCCTCTTTGATTGGAAGGCTAATTTGAAGTGTCAATTATTCTTATGCAAATCAAGGTACAGTTTCTCACGTCTGAAATGGGTTGGGGGGCACAGATGTGTGTGTGTGTGCGTGCACAAATCTCCCTCCAAAAACATACAGCGCCGTTCCATCCCCCCTCCAACTCTTCATCTATACCTCTTAGGGAAGAAAGCTGACATACAAAGAGAGGCAGTATAATGGGACGAGGATATTTGCATGCACATTGTCCACACTGAACGCCAAACAGATCATAAATTGAGAGTACAATGTCAAAACAGTAACAAAGGCATGGTAGTGCAAGTCAGCTCCCAAAACATTCGACAATGCAGCGCCATGGTTCTATGTTGTAATGTAAATAATGAAATGATGTTGGGTAAACAGGAACACAACGAGAGCTTGGATGTATCATGGGAAGTATTGTGGGTGAACAAAACAATTTACTAAAGCTTTTGTCATCTAAACACTTTCCAGTAACATTCCCTTTCGCTATTGCCTTACCAGAGGTGCAGGCGAGAAATATAATCCCAGTGTCTGTAGCGAGACAGAGGTACAAGAGAGAGAATGAAGGAGGAAATGGAGAGTGCCTAAGAATTCATGTCTAAGTACAGTATGTGAATGAGTGCATGCTCCTCTTGATTGTAATTAAAGCCGTGGACTCAAACCTGAATCTGGATGAGAAATTTAGACTGACAAAGAGAGACAAAGTGTGATTTAAAAAGAAGAGAGAGCAAAAAAATAACAGAGCAGACAGACAGAAGACTCTACAAATAGACTCTGTTGTCTAACCCTCTCAGCTGATGTGGCAGTTCAAGTAAGAAAAAGGCTTTTCAGGCCCAAAACAGGATCAAACAACCTGCTGTAGAGTCCGGTTACACTACAACAATAGCTTACATTCAGTCTGAGCTTCAACACACAAGCTTTTACCTCAAAGGGAGCAGAGGGAAGAGAGTAAGTCTGGGTTGGAGGGTGGGTTCGTGCGGGTACGAAAGGGAGCATAGCGATATTTTAGACGATAATGGTGTTCAACAGATTAGATGGTATCAGCCTACCATGTTTGTTTTCAACTGTCGGCTTCTGCGGCGCTACTGAGATCTATGGTCAACCCTGCAGGCACTCTCAATCTAAAGGGAACCTTTAATATTGTCAGAGAAAGTGAAGTACGCTGATAGATAGCATTCAAAACTGGGAGATAAAGGCAACTAGTGAAATGAGAGCAGCGGGGGACAGATCATTGTCTATAAAGTGAAATACTCTGAAGCCTGGAAACCTGTAAGTGTCAAAATCGGTTACTGTCAGCTGATCACGTTAAACATATGATGGATTTTTAATTGTCAGGCGAATGGAAAACACATTTTTGCACCGCCATTAATTAGCTCCGGATTTTCTACTCAAGACATATTGACAGCTTCCTAGCAGACTATCTGATCGCACTAATCACGTACACACAATAGACGGCGACTATCTGCTAACCTGCTAAGACCCCGCTCCTCAAGCAATGAACAGTAGCCCTGGCAGTTTGTATTTGTTTTGCACTGGCTCAGTAGTTCTGGGGAAATTAGTATGCAGTCAGGGATGGGAGGGCTTGTCAAGATCAGGAAGAAATCTCTACCCACCCACTGGGTGGATCTACATTCATGAACAAGGTTGACAAGAAAGCTGACTAGTGTAAAGACAAGAAGCAAATAAAATGGCGGAGAACACCCTGAATATTCTTTTTCATATGAGTGCACTGAGAACACCTTCATAGACAGGGCTGTTCTCTATCTGTCTGTCTCGTATGTCTGTTCATCTGTCAAGACACTCACTCTCCCTTTTTCTTTCTCACACCCTCTAGCCCCTCTTCTCTTTTTCGAAAACTATGTGTCATGCACGTCAAAATGCAAAGGCCAGTCCTTTTGAGGGTGTTCTGCTGGACCATAGAGCGAATAAACATCCATGTCAGGAGAAAGCGATCTGGGGCCCTTCTCTCACTGAGCCTGAGCTCTCCTGGGAAACACACAGCTCATACAATGGATAGAGGAGGCCTTTTGTTGAGTCTCTGGGAGCTGCAGGGCTAGCTCTGGATCAAACAGGGCTGTGTGTGTGTGTGTGTGTGTGTGTGTCCGTGTGTGTGTGTGTGTGTACACGTCTGTATTTTGTGCATGCACAGACACACACACACACACACTCCCACAAACAAACCGCAGTGACACGCACACACCTTTTGCTCACACACACAGAACCGCAGACTTTCCTCATCTCCTTAAACGCAGTGTGACTAAGTAAACTTCTTCACCCTTTTGCCGTAGTTACAGAGGGCAGGAAGATGAATTCGAAATAGCCGGCAGGAGAAGAGGGAAGAGACAAAGAGGAGAATGGTGACGTAAATCAGTGTTGGACTGATTTAAACTGGTTTAGTGTCAGTCCAAAGGGGCTTTCTGTTGTACTATATACAAATCACAGTTCAAAGCTTGTGACTGGACCCCCTCCTGGGGTCCGAAGCAGGGAAATTCTGCAGGGAAGTGTCTAATGCTCGCGGGTAACCTGTGTGTGTGTGTGTGGCACAGTTATTTATTACATAGGGTTGAGACATTTCTCAAATATATGATCTAATATTGGCATGAGTCGGTGGGGGAGGGGCCGCACAGAGCAGCACCACAGGAGAATACTAACCACCAGAAAGCACGCTAGGTGTACTGTTAAATGTGTTGCTGTTATGTCATTGTCTAAAAGCCGTGTTTATCGTGCCTGAAGAGTATGATTACATTTTGTGACAATACAGACTCCACAATACAACATCGGTGCAGTTCCTCTCCTTATCCCAGAATACATTGCAATAAATTTCCATTCAAGGCCGCTGCCTTGCTCCTGGCCGTCTGCCCCGCATGTAGGATCTATGGGAATTCTCCTCACTGAAATGAACTCACACCGTCTGACCCTATTCATCCCCAAGACTGCACTTTCTCTGGGGCTCCCCCTTTTCCAGTCCCCCTGTTTCCCACAGACCCCCTTACTCCTCTCTCCCTCTCTATCCCTCTCTCTCTCTCTTTGCATCCTCCCCTTCTTTCTCCCTACCTTCCCAAGCCCCCCCTCCCCTCCCCTCCCCAAGTCTCTGCCTTGCTTTCAACTCCAATTTTGGGCACAATGAAGTTGTTCTGGCTGACAGTTTGGCCAGTAGAATAAGTGTTGTTTGAGCCTGCTGTGTGGCCCTGTAGTGGGCCCATTCTCCCCCTCGCCGGCTCAGTTACCGAGAGCCTTGTTGGTGGGACACGGAAGACATCCGTCCCCACACTCCCACCCTGACCCAAACAATTAGCCTCAAATCACTGCGAGGCTCACCTGCGCCTCCTCCTCACATACTAGTAGTGCGGATAAATGCACACACAAAACGGCACTTGCTGTCTAATCTTTCACTTTTAAACTATTATTCGCAACAAAAAAAAACAACTTTTGCAGTAATTTTTAAAACTCCCCCCCCTTGGTATCCTCAATGTTATCAGTTCATGTTCTCTTACATCTGTTATGGTGCAGTAGTTGCTACACCAAAGCCAGGTTGGCCTGATTTACTCAGTTACTCCATGTCTTGTAGGACGTGTCAGAAAGGATTCTGTATCGGGGTCAGACGGAAAGACAAAGCCTGCAGCCCTCTCTCCTCTGTCGCTTTCAGTAAGCATCATCCCAGCCTCTCTTTCTCTCTCTCTCTCCCCCCCTCAGCTCCCCTCAACCCCTCTGTTTCTTCTCCAGCTTTTTCTCCTGTTTCTCTGTTCCAATGACTTATCAAACATATACAAAAATGCACACTATAAATATTCTTTCTATCTGTGTGTGTCCTCTGATGTGTACACACACACACACACACACACAAAGGAACACACACACACAGAAGCCAGGACATGAGAAAGTGGCTGGGAGAGGCCCTGATGGGGGGACCATATGTCCAGGCGTTGTATATCAGTCGGCTCGCCCCCAGCGCTCTGCCAGACCACCATAACTTAGTTTGTCTTCAACACAAAGTTTGGCCCAAGCTTGGCTGGGTTCATTAGGAACCTATTCTCTGGAACCAATGAAGCTCAACAGACCTCCAACAAAGGAGCTAATCACACCCACTGCTGCTCGATCTCTCGCCCTCTCCCTCCCTACCTTGCCGTCACTCTGTTTCTAAAAACTCTGCCTCTATCATCTCCACACAAATTCACCCATTTGCTGAATAGGAAACCACATATAAGTATTGCGTTAATGCCAAACAGTGGTAACTGTTGCGGAACAGCTATATGATAACAAAAACACAGCATGTTTCATTCTTTTCTGCGTATACAGACTATGATCTAGAAACAAACGTGGATAATTGTTTCCCCACTGAAGATTCACCCATGACGCTGTTTGTACGTGTTAGTGGACGCACCGACTGTCATGTTCTCACCTGACAGACACTTTCATGTCCCAGATGCATGTGTTTTGGAGATGCTGTGTGGAGAGAGAATGCCTGCCTACACTGTGAATTTGAGTGCATGTGTGAGCAAAAAGGATGTGGTGCTCTGACAATGGAGAGCCCTGGGGTGCAGAATACTTGAAATGACCTTGAACCCTCAGCATTCTCCATTCCCATGGCTGCAGGGACGGTGAGCATGTCTGTATATGTGTGCATGTTTCTGTGTGTCTGTGTGTGTGTGTATTTGAGAAGAAGAACAATGAGGTTTTGCACTTTGTTTTTTTTCCCTATGTGTGTGTGTGTATACAACAGCTCTTCCAAAATTCTGTATCTCAGAGAGTCAAGGTTAAAATATTTCCAAATAATGTAGAGTGAAAAAAGCAAGTGCATATAGGACAAAAATCTTCTAGTAGGCATCCTTGAACAAGCTATTTTTTAAAGACAGATTTTCAAGTTGTTAAGTTATTGTGTTGACCTTATTGCATCAGAGTGAGTTAGCCACCGCCACATGTGTGCATGTGTGCACCCGCTACCCCCCAGCCCGCAGTGACTGTATTTGTTCACCCTGCATCCAGCAGAGAAAGAGGCTTGCTCCGCACCAAGTTCCCTACTGTGCACACAGGCTAAAGGCAAGCAGGAACGTGGTTGATCTGGACATGGCTTAAACACACAGACACTGTACACACAGGATGGTCCCAAAGCACACAAACACACACACACAAACAGACATATATCGATGTCCACGCAGATGAAGAGGACTTGGTAGGTTAAGGATGGTGGTGGGGGGTACTGATGGTGAAGGGAGAACCAGCGAGGGGTGGTAAAGGCCATGTCACTGGGCCCTGCTTGGACTCAAATGTCAGCAGCGTGAGTATCTGTACACAGAAACCCAGCAGTGAGAGAGCAGAGGAGATGATCAAGGGGAAACAGATAAAAAGAAAAGGAACAGGCATTATAGCCGAAAACAGGACAAGGTGTTTAAGGTAGAGAGAAACCAGCTATCAATGTAAAGAA
Source organism: Stegastes partitus (assembly GCF_000690725.1). Taxonomy (NCBI): domain Eukaryota; kingdom Metazoa; phylum Chordata; class Actinopteri; family Pomacentridae; genus Stegastes; species Stegastes partitus. The sequence goes on along the minus strand of NW_007578135.1, from coordinate 94,651 downwards.
GGCATTAGAAGACCAGGTGTGCAGAAGAAATCAATACAAGCTGTGTCTTTTTGATTCTTCATGTTGTGTTTCTAAATTATGTCAGGAGGTAAAAAAAAGAGCTATCAAAACATGTTAAGGCGACCTATTTCAATGCCACATTTTTTTTATGAACTCATTCAAACACGTGTCTGGCGTTACTCATTAAAGCAACATGCATGCGTTTAAAGCAACACGTGAGCCATTTCTCCCAAAAACCTCAAGTGGGATGCATAACTCAGGCAGATGAAATACTACGCGCAACCACACTTTCTCTCTTGTGCTCCCCATCCATTCGGTGTTGGAACATTTCAACCTTCGAAAAGTGGAGAGAGAACACAATGCCCTCTGCAGCCTAAAAACACTGAATACATTACAGAGCATTTTGCACTTGAATATTCCAACAGATGCAAACATACAAGCACACATACAGTGTAAGATTCCAAGGAAATTCTGTTTCTTTCTTGCTCTTTGAAAGGTCAAAACACAACACTGCACCATTCTGAAGCACTCTGAAGACCAACAAAACACCTTCTATACATGCACTCGGTGTTACGAGATAAAATCCACTTCATACTTTCTCAGAAATGATGCGCATTGTGATGCATTTTCTATTTACTGTTGCATTAGTGGAGTGCATGTGGATTGTAAAGCCAGATGCCTTGTATATCTTATACGATGTAATTAACTTAAAGACACCAAAGCTCACACGCAGCTATGAGGTTATGCACAGTTCAATTGACAAGATGGCATTAGCAATAAACGCTTAGATCATGAAGGTCAATAAAGGTACAACATCAAACTATTTAATGTATAAAATAATCTATTATAAACTCTACCATTACATTGTACAATGGAATTTTGACATATTTTCAGAATACTGCAAATACTATAATTGTTATCTGCACAAATTGCATTCACAAGATACATCCTGAAGTAAATGAATTTCAAAGTGTTTGCATCATGCCAGGGTAAACACAAACAGGATCGTTTTTCCATTGACTGTTGTGTTGTTTACTGCACTTTTCAACGGATTACAGCACTACGCGTTACCACTATATTCCATTATTTGTCTAGAAACAGAAATCATTTTCATAGTCCCTGCTCATTGTGCTCCCACCTAGCATCTTTTATTTGATTGGCTGAGTGTGAAGTTAATTTGAGACAGTGAGGAGGAGGCTGCGGCGGTAAATATGATTTTTGGCGCAAGATTAATTAAAATCAATAAACAAAGATTATACGTGATTTATGACAGTTTTTTTTCTTTTTATCAAGGCAGTGCAGGATTGGTAAATTGATGTTTTGTTTAAATTTAGATTTTTTTTGTCATGTTGCTCCACAAGAAAATGTTTTCTTCAATGTACTTCTCTTAGATGTTTTATCATAGCTGTTCAGATTTTGAGAAAGAAAGGTTCTTTTTAAATTTATCTGCTGAAAGGGGAACGTTTCTCTGAGCTTTGAATTTAAGGCTTATACCCTGTGAGCAGGATTTGTGACATTTGGAAGCCAATAATGGCCCAACAGGCAACTTACGCAAGCCTGATGTAGAAACATGACCCCTGCGTTGTACATACACCAACCAGCCACAACATTAAAACCAGTAGGAAAGGTGAACAACACTGAATATCTTGTTAAAATCCAACATTTGGCTGGGAAACCTTGCGTCCTGTCGTTCATGTGGATGCTACTGTGTACCCTACCTAAACCTAGTTGCGAACTAAGGACACCACACAAGCATGGCAACACATTAAGATGATGCACCTGAGCACACCAAAAAAAAAAAAAAAACTGCTTAGGAATGGCTCGAGGAACCTGACAAAGAGCCAGAGGCATAGATCCAGCCTTCAAACTCCCCAGATCCCAATTCGATTGAGCATCCGCGGAACATGCCCGAGCACGCCTGATCTACAGAGGCCTCACCCGAGAAACCCCCCGGACATAAAGGGTCTGCTGCTAAGATCCCGGTGCCAGATAACGCATGTCACCCCTAGAGGTCCTGTGTCCATGCTTCGATGTGTCTGAGCTGTTTTAGCTTCACTAGGGGGACGTATACAGTATCAGGCTTTAATGTTGTGGCTGATCGGTTTGTATAGATGATCTTTTTGGTGTGGTAGGAAACATCTCGTGTCCAGTAGTGAAACATTTGGAATGAAAAATATTTGCATCTACGCACATTATGGGTTTTTTAAAATGGGGGATGAGGTCTAGACATTTTTTGATATGTAATTTAACCCTTTTTGTTGAAAATCAACATCAGACAGGAATGAATATTTATTTATTTGTATTTTTCTCTGAAAAACTTTAATTTTCAAAACTATTTATCACCACATGTGCTGTGGACTGAATGTGACTACTGTCAGTACTGTACTAACAGTTTGCTAGTTTAGCTAATCAGACCACTTGATGCGTTAATGGCAGTATTTCTACTCTTTTACGCAAAAATACTGAATAATTCTGATGGAAATGTGCACACAGATGATACAACAAATTGTATTCGCCGTTCTGCAGTATTATGTTCCATTTCATAAATAAAAAGGTAGCTGAAATACACACAGACACACAAACACAACAATCTCCAGATGGCCATACTGAAGGGTGCGAATGCCCTGGCAAAAAAAACAGCAACAGCAGATTCCCTGAACCCAAACCCGAGGCCATCTTCCTCTCAGTATGTTCTTGGGGGGGGGGAAAAAAGAAAGAAAAAAAAAAAATAGCCCTACATCTTGACTCTTAATACAATTTTTCCTCTCTCCCCTGTTCCTTCATTTCCTTTTGTTTCCTCTATTTCCAGCCTCTGCCTGGAATCACAGCAAAGTTCTTCAGTGAAAGCAGTATGTTCTACTCATCACAGACACTTCTACAGATCCTCAGTCAGACAGTGGTGATTTGTGCCTGTGTTAAGGCAGAACTACTCCTTGCCTTTTTCAAAATAAAGATTGCTGCCATTATCTAGAGCTATTCCTCTAGATGACACACACACACACACATACACACAAAAAAAAAAAAACGAAGAAAACATGGAAGTGGGGGGGAGGGAGGGAAGAGGATGAAGGAATTTCACCCTACCGCTGTATGAATTGCTGATGGAACCTGAGTGACAATTTGGTATGCAATTGTCAGTGTCACTCACGGAGACATTGTTACGTCTGATTCCCGTCTTGTGGAACCAAGCTTTAATAGACACGATGTGTTTGCAGTGGACGCTTTCACAATTGTCTAATCAACATCACATTGAGTTTATTGGTCGAGCTAATTGGGCCTAAATGGAGATTGGGGTTTAGTTTTGATTAACATAAACGCTTTTGCGTGTATTCTTTCGAAATACGCTCGCACGCACGTTTTCCACTGGGCCAGGACCTTTGACAATAGCAAAAACCTGAGTAATATTTCAACTAATGTGCAGTGAATGTGGCGGAAATGCAAATTCAATGCAGCCCTCTTTCACATTCGGGGGAATGAAATCAAATCTTTTGTGGCCACTGGGCATTGAGGGTGGGAAAAAACAGCGAAGGCGAGGGGGCTTCCTTCGGTCACTCGTTTGGTGCTGTGAATGAGCCAGTGCCCAAGCAGGAAAGATGGTGTGCCAGCGGTGTGCTCTCTGCTAATTGATTGCCTCTACTAACAAGAGCATAATGTATTCTATTGTGATCATCCTTTGCCCATGTTCATTAAGCCAGGAAGCAGCGTGATCTTTTCTTTTTGTCTCGCCCCTGCCCCTTTTCTCTTCCCTGCTCCTCTCATCCCCCACTCCTCCTCCTCTCGATCCTCTTTTTTTTCTCCTCCCTCCTCTTCTCTCTGCCCCTCTGTCTCTACGAAGCTGTATGGGAAAGGTGATACAAAGGTGGTATGACAGGCAAAACATCCCTCACCATCCCAAATGCAAAAAAAAAAAAAAAAGAGGAGGAACAAAGGGCAGATGGAGGAAATAGAGTAGATCGCTAGTAGGATGACGAAGGAAGGAGGTATCAATGAAAAGATGAGGGCAAGAGACAGGAAAGAGAGGTGTTGGAAGATAGACGGATATGGAAACAAGAGAAAGATGGTGAGAAAGGAGACAAATGAAAATGTGGAAGAAAAAAAAAAAAAGAAGATGAGGATCAGAGAAGCACCTCTCACCATCTCTCTCCATACCTCTCTTTTACTTCACTTCCCCGACCCTCCCCATCTTCTGTTCCTGCCAGATTCCCACCTGCTCCTGCTCTCCCTCCCAAACCTCTTCTTCTTTTTTTTTTTTTTTAACCCCCCTCCCCTCTTTGCCCCTTTTTCACCCACTTCCCATCCCCACTTCTGCTCCTCACCCCATCTCTGGTTCGCCTCTTAATGAGAGCTGGCGGGACAATAGTACCATTGTTGCCCATGTTTGGAACCCCGGACTGAAACAATCGCTGTTTACCCAAGCAGTGGCACAGCCTGGACCCTCTCCTTCATTACAGCTGGGCCAAGTCTGATTAAGTCTGTTCCGCAAGTGCTACAATAAGCCACTGAGCCTGCCACTAAGACTCATCCACTTCCCTTTATCTCCTCAGTCATAACTTGAACTGCTTCCAGTTGCTAGCCCTGGTCCCCCTCTGATTTGCATATTCATTACCAATGACCAAGAGGATCACATGCACTATATGAGAAGAATGAGAGAGATAAAGAAGCAGAGAAAGCAAAAAAAAAAAAAGAAGAAACAGAGAAGAGATGGAGTATAAATGGCAAAGTATTTCAAAAATCATTAGTTGAATCTGATCTATTTTCAAAATGACCTTCATAATCTAGGACAAAGCTAATTTCTTTATTAAAAATTCCCACTGGGGTTGAACATGCTGCCGGCAGTGGCAATAAGACTGACTGCTAGAAATAAGAGAAAACTCTCTTTCCATAATGGTCTCAGATCATAAAAAAAATGGCATGGAGGTACTGTTATCAAGCTGATGCTTGTGGCGGAGACGATTGAAAGCCTTTTCACTCAACCACATCCCTCAGCTCTGTGGCTTGTAACAGAAGTATGCTACCAGCACTATGCAAAACAGCATCATGAATATGCGTAATTAGGTGGGACTGGTGTAATTTTTCTGGGTTATGGGATGTGACATTTGTGGGGCAGGAGCATACATCAGTGTAAGCACGACTGACAAATGCAAATCCCTTTCTCTGCAATAAGGCATTTTACACTTTGCAATACAAAATATACAGTTTGCCTTCATACACTTAACAGCGGCATGCAAAATACAGGAAACCATTCAGACAAACACACACACACACACACATACAGGCATCTGGACAGTCACGCATGCATAGACATGCATAGTTGGAAACATATGCAATAAAGACACTCCAAAAAGGCCCCGTGAATACAGCACCATCTGTACATTTGAACACAAATAGAAACTCTAGATCACATAGGTCCATTTTTCAAAAAAAAAAGAAAGAAAGCTTTGCGCAAGTATCAGCAGGGAGACAAATAGGCACACTACATTTGTGTTTACCAGAAAAAGAAGAAAATAAATGTTTTTTTGTGTCTAAAGGTAGCGGACGTGTAGATAGCAGAGGTGCACAATTACATGATGATAATAAGGGCACCCTGAAATAAATAAAGTGAAATGAAAAAATGTTCCAGCCTTGGAATGCAGACAGACACAAAAAATTCTATTGCCAAGCAGCAAGGCCAGCAGAGTGCTAATGTGCAAGAATGTTTAGCATAATATACCGTTAAATATCAGGTGGCAATGAGCTTTAGAATTTGTTGACATGCTGTTAGCAACCAGAGAATGATGTACAACTGACGCCTTCACACTTGACTATTTTTTTGTGAAATACCTGCATGTATACTAAGATTTTCTGCTTTTTTTTTTTTTACAATGACAGTAAATTGCTAAGCATCTCTCATAATATATGGTATGTTTTGTTGCCCTGTCTCGCTCTCCTTTTTATTATTATATATATTTTTTTGTATTCAATTCAGATGAACCTTCAGAAGACCTGAACATATGAATTCACAAATAAGGACAGGTACATGGCCATGGGTACACTGCCAAAAGCATCTATTAATAATTGGATCATATTCTTACACAACCAGACACACAACCAGTGTGTCACATACACACACACACACAC
>NW_007578135.1:67566-88374 GCF_000690725.1 Stegastes partitus | reverse complement strand
ACACACACACATGCAGACACACACATGCATATAAACACACCGGCACGCACGGCATCCTGCCACAATCCACCACCCTGCCACACATACCGAAAGGGGAGGACGCATCCCTCATAGCACCCAGGAAATTAACTTGACATTTGATGCAGACAGAAAAAAAATATATTTTGGTGGGGGAAGGTAAAAAAAAAAAAAAAACACAACAAAAAGAAAAAAAACAAAGTGTACCAAAGCAGAGATAGCATAAACCCATCCCTTGTTCACCCTTCCCCACTCCACCCCCCTTAAGCCCAGGGACGCATTCGAGGGGCATTTCAGCGATCTGCAATGCAGACGCCACTGGGTACCCACGGAAAAATGAGCTTCATCTTTTGCCTGTCCTTGTCAGTGTATGCTGTCTGTCCCTCTTTGTTTCCATCTTTTATGAAGCTGGCACTCCATTTTCATATCCACTTCCCCTATTTGTGCCTTTCTATTAGAAAGGAACTTGAAAAAAAATATATACATTTATGTCAGTACTGGAGGATCAGTTGATGGCGCATGCATTTGAAATTAAGCCACACCCTTTAAGCCACTCCTTGTGAATACATAAATTCACGATGAAGGACGATGAAGTTTTAAATTGTTATTGCCGTGCTTTGATTTTAATTCTAAACTCCCGGCCACTTCTGCACGCTAATATCCCTTTTGTTGAGCTGTAATATATAAATTGCTTTGTAAATCTGGGTAATCACTCCAAAAATTAACAGCCAGACGAGAAAAATATACAACAAACAGTCCAGTGGTTGCAATTTTCTACAAAGCAACAACGACAGTGGTTCCTTTCACCCGGGTTGGAGTGCAGCTACAATTTTTATGCAAACAGACTCGAAAATAAAGCGCATTGTGATCTTGCATAAGATTAACGATTACATCAAAGGCCTTGTAGTAACCTCAGCGAGGAGCCGAAACACCACGAGCGAGAGCAGGCCACAATTAATACATCATTATGCTCTGCTACAGTTTATACCCGTGCACACACACACACACACACACACACACACACACAACATGCAGCGAGACCGCAGACCAGCTAGTGTCTGTCTCAATATCCCCTGCATTAGACATGCAGGAATGTTAACATCATTATGCACAATTGTGAATGTCTGTCTGTGTGTGTGCCCTGCCCCTTTTCTCTCCTACCATATTGTGTCTGCGGGTTAGTCTGTGTGTGTGTTTGTGTGTGTGTGTGTACAAAGAGGGTGGCATTATATGATTTTTTTTTTTTTTTTGCATGCAAGTTGAAACAAATTACCGATTGTTGAGGCTCCGAATACGATGCTGTTAAACCACCACTATACTAATATCTGCTTTTTTTTGTCATGAGGGGATGCTGCAGGAATTAATTTCATCCACAAGAAAAGGACATTTTTGCAAAATGATTAAATGAATGTGCAAGGATTTCACTTTGTAATTGTAGGATTTACCTACAAATGAGGATTGAAAAAGAATGAATTTGTAATTAAACACACTCTTGGAAATCCCACACAACAAAACGCTCTTCACACATTGTGCATAACTGCGTGTGTCATAAAAAATGATGATATATAATTCAGGATGAAAGCAAAGTGGCTTTCAGCTCATAGGCATTCTGCGCTGATAAATCGGAGATGATGCAGTAACCATACGAGTGTTTTAAATATCCATGGTAAGAGCCGACTCAAATATCAGGGAATATAATGCAAGTACAAGCACATTTTTCTTTTTTAGAGCGAGACGAAAATGACCTGGGTTGTCATTACCTAATCCCCCCAGTTACTGAACACAATCATGAAAATGTCACGTATGATAAAGTTGAAATTTTTCCCTGAGAAGGCGAGGAGGAGAGGTGTGACTTTCATTAGCGTTTGTGTCACTAATATCTGCTCTGCATTTCTCTGAGGTGGTGCCGTCAAAATATTGCATCATCCCAACACACACACACACACACACACACACATGGGGTAATAGCGTTTGCAGCCCATGTATCATATTTGCATCCGCTGCATTTTAGAAAAGCATCTTCAGCGAACACATTTTGTTGCAGCATAAAAAAAAAAAAATAGGATTCTCTGCAAAAGAGAAACAATACCAAGCTACATATTGTTTAGGCACTGTGGGTAAACAGAGCTAACCAGCATTTATAAGAAGAGAAAAGTCTTGAAAAGAGATTTAGAGGCAGACTCAAAAAAACGGTATATTTTTGTTATCTGCCACAACTTAAGGGAAGATTGTCCAGTAAGTGTTGTATACAAAGACCTTGGCATTCCTCTCTGCTTATACAAACTCCCCTCCTGCCACCACGCAATTTTTTGCTGCCAGCAATTTGCATTTATTTGCATGATTTTTACGATGTGCATATCCTTTGTTCTGACTGTATGATGATGCAGAAGAAACCCTCCCCATGCAGCGCTATTACACAGCTCACTGAAAGCTACTTGGATATTACATGGAAGAAGAAAAAAAAACTGTAGCTTTATACTGTATGTTTTAATTATAAATTGAGAAGATGAGATTTCCACAAATACCAAACTCATCCCCTGGTGCCTCCATGATAATGTAGTGCATCAGAATGAAGGGGGGGGTGGAGGAGGAGGAGGAAAAAGATGAGTATGTTCTAGTTTTGTGGAATTTTTGAACAACCATGGAAGAGACATATTGTGCTATCGCTAAGAGGCATGAGCATCTGCAATATATAGCATGGGGGAAAGGATTGCATCCAAGCATGAAATATGGAATTACTTGACAAATAGGAAATAGGAAAATTATAGATGGAAACTAAATCATTGAAAAGAAAAGAGGAAGAAAAAAAAACTCACATATTTTACAATATTTTCATAAATATTTCACTGTTTTCTTGCCTCCCTTTTTAGTCATCGTCTATAATTGTTTTCTCTTGTAATACCTGATCATAAAGAATTAAGCCGTTGCATTTGACAGAGCCGTGTTTACTGTGCAAAATCATTATTTTCTTGTTTATGAATGGACCTATTGCAATACCTTCCTGTATGCTGGCATCTTTTGTTCTCTGTTGTTGTTTTATCTATGCAGACCAGACAACATGCACACACACACACACACACACACACACACTGACACTTTAGCACTCCTTAATCATACAGACACATGCAGACGACTTCATTAATCGCTGTGGGCTAGCACTGATGATACAGAAGCTGGTCTACAACACTGGAGGGTTTATATTCGCTGAATGCGGGTGCCACATTATAAATACTTACTCCCGCTGGCACCCTAATAGTAAGCAGCTGTACTGCAAATCTGCATGGCTGATAGATGATTATGACTATAGCATAGCAAATCAGGTGACGCAATATCAACAAACTATACTGTATAGTAAATATCCCGTGCTTATTTTAATATTCAGCAAATGGGACGAAAGCAGAAATTACAGTGTAAATGTTTTTTGCATTGTCTGAGCTGTGTGTGTGTATATATATATATATATACCATATGCACATATATACCCGTGACCGTGCCATACCCTGCATACAGAAATAACTGATGGAGGGTTACATGTTAGTCATAAAACAGACGCCTACCTTTCTGACTGAATAAGTCTTACACAGATGGATATCTAATGACACTGAAACACACTGAGGGCTTTTGTGAAGTGTCTCTAGTGTTGCAGGTTTGTACATATAGAAAATGTTTACAAAGATTTTCCACAGATTTTGTGCTTTCTTTATCTTTTTTTTTTTTTTTAAATCTGAATTCAACTTTGTGATGCTGTTCAGCAGCAGCAGCGTTTGATATTTAAAGCTGCTGACCCACCTCTATGACGGACTGAGTCAATTCTGAAGGCTCAGATAACAACTTCTCCTTTCATGGTTTTCACTTTACTCCTTTTATGTCTTTGGTCATCCTGATTAGCACTATCAACAGTAATCCTGGCTAAGCTCAATATGAACTGTTACAAAAACGCAGTATTTTGTTGGAATTACAACACACGTGCAATAAATGCCCCCAAAAAAAAGCACCGATAATGAAGCAGTGGTGCGGTGGCAGACGAGCTACACAAAATAAATGGAACAGCCGTGGGATTGTACTGCAGAGTTGGCTATAAGACACCATTTCTCTGTGGTATAGTCGAGGTGGCTACAGAGTTGAGCACTGACTTTTCCAACCAAGTGACTTGCCCTGCCCTTCTAATTGGCCCTTCTGAGAAGTCCACCAAAATGTGTGCGAGTACTGGGAGTAATTAAGACCAGTAATACCACAGCACACGGAGACCCAAGGGTGCTGACATACCTCCGCTTCTCTTCAGCTACTTAATTTTTCTTGCATCACCGAGAAATAAACTTTTGACTCAGAAAACACGTGTAGAATCATTAGGGTATTTTCCTTTGTTTTATTGGTGTTTTTTTTTTTTTAATGTCAAAATGTGCCACTGTGCAGTAGTTGTTTTTTTTTTTTCTTTTTTAGCCATTGACAGAAAAAGTATGACATAGCTACCAAGTGCTACTGTACTTTTTTATTTATTTTTTTGCTGACAGTGACACATGTCAGTCAATTCAGCTAGTTATGCACGTGTTTGTACACGTAATATCACAACACTTCACTCCGCCTCAGCTTCTCAAGAGGTCACTGGGTTGTAAGGTAAAAAAAAACAAAAAGGGTCAAAGTTGAGATAAAGAAAGCACAGATGAAGCTCAGCTGCAGCTGCCAGCCAATGTAACAAGCATGAGAGCAAGCTCGCCTCATTAAAATGTTTGTCTGTCTTCAATAGCATAAAATGTCACATGTAATAATGGTGGGAGGTCTAATTGATAGAGCAAGATGTCCTGCACGCAAAGCAAACACTGCCAGGGTGGAGGGCAATTACTGCTACTGCGTGGATTTCGCTGGCTAGAGGAGATCTTTGAAATCACTTCCTGGTTGCAGCTCCTGTTTTTTTTGTGTTGTTGTTGTGATGATGAATAGTGAACAGTAACCTCTGTTTCCCCTGTGCTTGTTGTCTTTGGTATGGACCACAGGGCAAAGAATGGGTCATGGGATTTGATATTGCCCACGATCACATCGCCTGAGCTCCCTTCAAACCACTGTTATTCTGTTTACTGTGTCCTCTGGACCACTACTAACATCTATGCCTTTATCCAACACACTCGGGCTAACTTTGCTGCAGGCAAACAGACACACACGGACACAGACTCACACATCAGCAGAGATAGGCGCAGAGGGGGGAAAAAACACTCCTGCCAACAAAGAAATTTGGCTGTTTTTGACGAAATGTTCAATATTTTGTAATTGAAACAGCCTGATAAAAATCAAGAAGCGTCGTTATACCGCAGAATGTCTACAGTAAAAACTAAGTGCGTTTGATTTTTTTTTTGTGTGTGTGTGTGTGTGTGTGTGTGAAAGAAAAACTGAAAATATCATCACTGATTAAGAGCCTAGCAACAAATTCATCGTGTGTGTTTCATTGCAATGTTTTGTCCTTGAATTACCAGAGGTCACAGTGAACCCACACATACGAGATGACACCGTTTGGGCCACATTCAGGTTGTTTCTGCTGGATATATAAATGGAAAGCAGGAAAATACACAAAAACTAAATGTTTGTTTGCACATTCAGCACATAGAGTTTAGGATAATCCTGCACACACACCAACACGTTTTGGTTATTAACCGAAGCTCACCTCATGTGGGTCCAGTGGAGAGCAAAATCCCAGAGATCTTGTGTTGACCTCTACTTCCTGCTGCCTGCACTTCTTCACAGCTCCTTTTCTCCATCACTGCAGCAATGAAAGACACACACACGGAGAGGGGGGGGCAGGGAGTGAATACGTTTACCAAGAGGTAACCTTTACAAGTTGAACAACTCTTCTTGAGCAAACCACAATTAACACGTTTCCGTTAAAAAGAAAAGTAACGGCGGCAAACACGCCCGTCATATGATCGCAGAAGGAAACAGAGGTAGCATTTGCCGTGGCGAAGTTTACTTGAAGGAATTCAAATTGGCAATAACTTTGTGCAAATGTCTTCTCAACCTTCACAGTTTGCCACAAATAGCAAGTCAAACCTGCCACCTTTAGAGAACATGAACAGCTGACTTTCAGATCGTTTGAAGGTCCTGGGAGGTGTTTTTTTTTTCATACCTCACAGCATCAAAATGAAACTTTGTTTAAATGTTAACTTGGAAAAATAAAGCCGTGGAACTGGCATTTTAAATACGGCAGATTAAAAGAGAGAGTAAAATGCAATTATTATCCTCGTACTTGCGGTAAACTCTTCCTGACCGCGTCTGTCGTGTGCTCACATGGTGTCAGTAGCCATGTTGTTTGAACCCGAGCACCCTTCACCTCCGGCTCACTTGCTCACGTCAAAGCTAAAGGACAAGGCAATGTGAGGGCAAAGCTGCCTATGGTTGGTTTAAGACCTCATTTTTGACCTCACACAGCAATGTGGCAATGAACTTGAATATATCCTTATAGGGTTTTTTTGTTGTTGCATCCTTTAGCACTGTAAATAGATGTGACTGCTGGCATTCTCCTCACGTGAAGAGAATGCAGTCAAAAACTGGTCAGATGTCAAAATTAATAGAGTCGAGCACGAATAGCAAGACGCACACGTTTGACATACAAAAGCTGATTATTTTAGAAAATTTCTTTGCTTTCCTTTTTTTTTGATAAGGCAGCTATTTTTGTTCTCATGCGGTACTTATGACTCATTGGGGAGGATATGTACGGAAATCTACAGTATGCACTGTATGTAGGTTTGTTCTTCTGCCTTTTCTCTCCTGCTGCGTTCCCAAGTGATTGTGAGACTCTTCTGGCATGTCAGCATCAAACTGACAGATGCCACATTTTATTAGAGCTCCATATCAAAGCTCTCACACACTTGCACATGCACTGACACGCACACTGTCAGCGTGCTACAAGGCAATAATCAATAACACAGCCACACAAAGATTATCATGAATTACTTCCCAGTTTTATTTGTGTTTTTATTTCATCAAATACACGCTTTAAAAAAAAAAAAAAACTAAAAAAATACAATGAATTTAAGGATCCGGAACAAAACCTCTGAATTCAATTTCCCAACTTATGAGAATGAGCAATAACAACAATTAGGGTATCTCTATACAAGACATACTGTCATACTCCCCCACTGCAATGTTCTACACATTTCTGATGTTTCTTGCGGTTGTGTGACAAACCGGTGTGTGTGTGCGTGCATGTGTGTGTGCGTGTTTCCAGCCCTACGGCAGAGTTTAGGGTAACTATACAGCACCACCACCCCCCTCCTCCTCCACCTTCACCCCGTTCCCTTTGCGGCTTGTGTGGCTTGTCTCATCCCATCTCCCTCCTACTCCTCTATCTCCCTCCTGTGCTCCACTTCCCCCCCCTACCCCACCCTCTCTCCCCTCCACCATCACCACCACCACCATGCTTCGAGCCTACATGTGTGTTGGGTGAGTGTTTGGCGTGGGGGGAGGAATTGGGGGAAGGGGGGGGGGAGTTAAACTGGCAGCAACGGTGCCAAGAATCAACCCCATGCTTTCTTTAAAGGAGCAATGCAGGGATGCATAAGATCCTATATGTAATGCAAATTATGTACGCGTATCACACACATTCACACGGACACACATGCAGGCAATATGAGATAACATAAAGAGGAATTTCTATAAGCCCCGCAAGGATTAATGTAGGTGGGGAAATAAAAATGATGTTGGAGCGAGCTAGCCCGATTTGAAACAGAGTGTATTTAATTTACAATCGAAGCAAATGCATGCGTTTCGACTTAAGTGATGCGGTAGTGGCAGAGCCTTTCTCGCATCGTGCGACTCCTCACCACCTGCACCTAACCGTGTGACAAAAGGAAGTAGTCATAGAACAAAAGCATTTCCTTTTATGAGAGGTGTGTCTTCTCTCCACCCCGATGGCTTACAGTGTTTCATTATCCAAAGTCGAGGTCTGCTTTAGCACCCAGCTCCCCCATGCTGCCTGTCTCATTTCCTCTCAGTAACAATCCATTAGCCAACGCCAGGCTCAAACTCACAGCCGTTTAATTATTCTCCCTTCATTGGCAGCACGCCGGGGCGTACCACTCATCAGAGGAAACAGGGAGGTAGGGAAGGGGAACAGCTGATATTGTGTGTATATACTTTATGCATATAAGAAAAAAAAAGGGGGGGGGGACAACAGGCTGACTATGCAAGGACACACAATTCGCATGCACGTAATTCCACGTGCTCACACACACACAATCACAGCACACGGACGCGATCACTTCCGGATGAATACGCACTCGGAAATACACCAGAAACAAATTTACACATCAACGGGCCATTTAAACCGAAATCCTAAATTGCAACATGAATCAAATACCTCCGATAACATACTTTCCTAAAATGGTGAACCGCATACATAAGGGTGTATGCCTGTGTGTGTGTGTGTGTGTGTGTGTGTGTGTGTGTGTGTCGAGGCCTGAAAACTGGGGATGATGTGTGGTATAATTCTTCTTGAATAATTTCCTGCACATTCTTTTTCATGCTCAGGAGCACTTCACGATGAAAGGGAATGCTAATGCTGTGTCTGTATCTGGCTGAACAATGTGTGTTTGTGTGCTGTCAGCGCACGCGTGTGTGTGTGTGTGCCCGTGTGTATGCCACCTCGCTAAGCACATTTATGATAATTAACAGATAGGAGAGGTCAGCTAGAGTGTGTGTGTGTGTGTGTGTGACAGCGAGAGTGAGACCGAAAATGATAGGGAGAACAGTATAGCACCGATTTACATAAACTGGCAATATTGCTACCGACTTCCTTTCTCTGCTCTATAGCATTTGTATCGTCGTTTTTGGTGTAACAGCCTTGAGCATCATCGATAGTCTTCAAAAAAAAAAAAACCCAGCAAGTGTTATCAGTAGCTGTTCACGAATGCTCAAATGCTGCACCTTTATCCTGTGACATGTACAACGTGGATCACATGCAATTTCCACTCCATGATGTGTGGAACTTTAAAGTAGCAAACACTTGAAAATTCTGGCAATCAAATCATTTATTGACCTGCTTAATACTGTATATTAACACGTCACTGTGAATTATTTTTACATAGATATACTTTGTGTGTCTCTTGACAGGGTTTTGTCAAACAGAGCTCAACGAAGGCCAATCTACAAATTTGTTATTGAAAAGATAAAGACGTGATAAATTGCAATTCTCAAAATATTAGCAAATATCAGTTCAGCCCTGATGGCCGAGGTGCGAGCATTAGCGCTCGTACACAATAAACGGCGTGCGATTGGAAAGCTAAGCACAGGTCGGTCTTCTAAGTGACAGTAATCAAAGGAATTAATACATGCAAATGAAATGCTCGGCATGCAAAGCCGCCGCCGACAGTAATTGAATAATTGACTTTCAGATCTCCGTCCTGTCCGCAAACTGCACCGAAAATTTGTATGCGTTAATGTGTATGCGTGCGCGTGTCTATGCCAGCGGACATTTTAGGTCTACCCTCCCCACACTCTCACTGCTGCCAAACGCCTTAAGATGGTGGCACCTTGAGGCAGAGAGAGACACTCATACAGAAAGCCAATCTCCTCCTCCCTTTCCCCCTTCTTCCACCTCAGGTCCTCACGACAACACAGGACAGCACCCCCCCCCTCTTTCCTAACCCTTAGCCCCCCTAATAAATATTTAATTCACCCCTCTCTAATAAGGATATTAGGCGAGTACACCCCAGCCCTGGCGTATATGCATGAGTCCTTTCTCATCAAATTTACATAAAAGGGCCAGATGCTAATGCGAGCGTAGCAACTACTGCTCACTATTCTATATGCACTGGTACCGGCTCCCTAGTCCAAGTGCCCATATAATTTAATTGCCGAACAGCATATATTTTTCAAACGATTCGTCGTATTCAAATTGTATCCAGGCCTCAATGCCATATGCTTTGCGAAGAGCGAAAAGATGGGCATATTTTAATTGTAGTCGAGGCACGTCTACGGCATTTATGCTTATTTAATGTTTTCTGAAGCCCCTCCCTTCTTATGAAATGGTACATAATACGGACGTGATTATGCATAACATGAAAAAAAAGAAATTCTCCCAGCGTTCGGACAGCGAATACAGGAGCGTGGCGTTTTACAGAGTCAGAGCTTGTTCGAGCATTAATTACCAGTTCAACAATAAAAGCAGATTAAGTTATGGAAACTGCATCACGTTGATAGTGTTTGGGGTTTAACAATGGGAAACGGAGAGCGAATACGGCGAGAGACAATTAGCATTATAATTTGGAAACAAGTACCTTGATAGTGACAGATCATGGATGTACATATAGCAAATAAAAAAAATAAATAAATAAAAAATCACAACAACACCCAGGCCACTTAAATACAGAGAACAGCGCATAACAGGCGGAAACTGAGGCTGGTGTTTGTAATTAAAAGAGAATGAATAATGCAGTGACACAAAATATATTATTTACGTCCTTTCATCTTCGAGGGAGCATATTTCGGATGCAAGTATACTAATTCATTTATAGTGCATAGTATTTGCATAATCAAAAGCCAGCAGAGCACAGATATCCTGGAAGACAGGCTGACAGCCAGCTTTAGACTTGTAGAGCAAAAATAGCATTCGTGCACACAGCCTTATTGTGCACTGCTGCTGCTACTACTCTGCTGATATCTAATCATGCAGCCATGAGGCTGAAAGTACAATGTACTAGTTGGTTGTCTTTATATTAAATTTTGGCATATTACAAACATTGTTATCAGCGCACACAACACTGCTTACATTACACACTATGATTTAGCAAATTACACATTTTACATGAATAAAAATAGACCGAGATGCATTGACCAACATGTTACCTTTTCTAAAATTATATATATATATATTTCAGAGACTATAATGGTTGATTATTCACATCCTATCAAACCAGTTACAAATCTGTGGGTTAGTTTGACTTTTCTCAAATTCTCTTTTGGGTTCTTTTTTTTGCTTTTCTTGCCTATAGGTTGAGCCTTTTTGCAAAATGGTGGAAAGAGTTCTATGGCCAGTCATAACATATTCAAGAAATGTAGAATGTTGTTGTCTTATTAGTATAAGCACATTATTGATTTTAGACTAATAAGTCCATTTTTAACCAAATTAAAATGTTAGCAGAATTAATTTTCGGATCAACCAAATGATGGTTTAACGTCAGCCTTTTGCATTTTCAGTGTCAGCCTGATGCTCAGTTCAGGAAATGAAGATTACAATTTTGAATCAGCTGATAATGTTTACAGAAAATCATAACATTGGCTTTGAAGCAGTTGGGTCATAAAAGTGTTATTTTCTGGATCTCACATTAGTTCAGGGCTCTAAAATTCACAAACTGTAAAAGTTTGACAATGCACTTTTTAGATGCATATAATTCTGCACTAAAGAGACTCCTGTTAATGAATAATCTCATTATGCCAGACAACGGCAAACCTACACCTTGCACACAATGTAAATCGATCACTTTCAAACACGCTCCCATTCTGCTACGTATGGAACACAGTTTTGACAGCACACATAAGTAAGGTGCCTGACTAACATGTCGGCCATGCACATCCACGCAGTTAGCTGAAGGGGAGGGCCGGCCATACAGTGTGGCAGAGCACAGCATGCCCGCTGCTCCCCACAAGACGCTCAAGTGGCCATGCATGATGTCATTAAAAAGGGCCGAGCCATGACATTCCTCAGTGGATTATTGGCAAGTTATGGCTGGCTGGTCTGTTATGGAGGGAGGTCGATCAGATCCTTGTTAATCGGCAGTGACACCATTATTGAAGGCAGTGACACCTTTTAAGTGTTTGTGCGCGTTGGCATGTGTGTAAAACGCCAATGTTTGGCCTCTGATTTTCTATATAATATACATATATATATATATACCACAGGCTCAGATTCACAGTGTAATCAGCAGTCAGTTTAACATTACGACTTCAGTTTATGGAGAAAACAAGAGAAACTTGAGCATCAATTTAGGTGAAATGAATCAACGCGCTAACATATTTGCCTACATCGAGCTACGGAGATGAGGGGGTGGGTGGTATTCTAGTTTCTTGCATACAACACTCTGCATACACACACTGAGAGAAGCACACACACGCTCACAGAAACCAGGAACCTGTCCTGCATTGGCAGGGACTGATGCTGCCATGCGCAAGGTGATCTCACCTACCGTTGCCGTGGCGACACCAACCAGAGGGAAAAGCCTTATTGTGTGTGCGCATGCGTCCGTACGTGTGTGTATGTGCTCGCGATTGTGACAGAAGCTCGAGCCGGAGGAAGAGAAGGAGGAGTAGGAGAAGGAGGGCCTGCAGGAATTCACATTGTGCCTGGCTTGTTTAAGGTTTATGCCTCATTCACTTACTACCCTTTATCAGGGGAAATACTGAACTGGCCCATTCAATTATCAAGGCAATAAATTCAGCATGGCTGTGTTGTTAAAATAGCAGCCCTGTGTTTTATTGGGGAAGGGATGAGTGTATGGGAAGGGAAAGGGTGTATGTCAATTAATTTGCATGAGCTATACGGTGAGACAAAGATAAACAGGATAACACGGCGGGCTTCATGCAAACATGCTCCGACACTAACAGCCGCACAGATACATGCATACTGCACGTGTAAGCTCCACCGCTACAGGCACAGCACTGCTCCTATTTGTCTGTAGGAAAACAGCCAAAATAAACTCCCCTATACCAGCTGGTATTGTTGAATTCTATTAGTGATGAAGAGCTAACTCAGACTATAGGGGTCATCTGCTCGTCAATGGGTGGTGGTGGCCTAGGCTCGCTCCACAGCCATGAATGCACTGAATTCATTACCCCTGGTGCACAGATGGTGTCTGGCTGCCTGTCTCAAGTTCAAGTTCATGTCCAAGAGACACACACACACGCACACACACACACAAAAAAAGAGTGAGACATGGCCCAAGCCAGACAGACAGACGTTGTTGACTGAGACACAGCTATTGTTCCCTTTCATCAACATGATTGTAGTAGCCTCACTAGCTTTCCAAGCGGGCCCTGGGTCGGTTAATCGCAGAGACAGGAAAAACGCACACATGCAAACACAGACATACATATGTAGATGCACATGGAACCTTTTGCCTCATCACAAGCCTCAGCAGAATAAAAATAACCCCGCTCCGTCGACCTGGATAGAATAGTTTTTGACTGTAACTGGCTCCTACTGCAAATGATACTTCATGGTAGCTCCTAATACGACAGCTTTTCTGCTTGTATAGGAAGCCCATATATCTAGCCACTTTGTTACTGTGAAACAATGTGACAGTATAGGCCACAATGAATAACAAAAAATAAATAAAAAATACAGCCATGCAACACATATATTAACAAATGGCACCTGTATGATGTCTACGTTCACATCCTTTGTCTGGCACAAAAAAAATTACCCTGGGCTGATAAACCTGCAACTGCACCTGCCATACGTAGCACAGAGGCACAGAGGGATCACGTAAAAACACCAGACACACTCACATAAAATATGCTGATTGCTTATCCAATGAATATGAAAACCCCTTCCCCTAGTCGTCATGGTGTTGTTACTCAACAAATCACGTGACAACAATGGCTGCAGCGGAGGGCACAGCAAAGCCCATAGCCTTCATTTACTCAGAGGAAGGTAGGCGGACTGTCAACACCCATTTCAACATGCATAGTCGATTCAAATCATACACGCACACTTATTTATATATATATACATATATATATATTCACACACACATCCCTCACAGACACACACCGAGCTATGAAGTGAATCGCAGGGCCTTTCTTTTTCAGCAGCAACATGCTTGTGTGGTGGCAGGAACACTTCCATAAATATTATAAAAGCATACTTTTGGGCCACTAGAAGATGCAATCCAGCCTAATTTATAGAGACACGGGAGAAGAATAGAAATGCACCTTGACACTATCAGGTAAATGTGAAATTTAGACTGGGGAGGGGGGCAAGTCATCATCGCGGTGAGAGAATGCAGTTCATTATTTTTAGGACTCATGACAGCAGCGGTTGTCAGGGTTCACAGAAAGCACTACTGTGAACCAAATTAGTAAGATTTACAAGCTGTGAACACCATGCAAATCATTGCCAATCATATCCGAATCTCTCCTCCATGCAGCCCAGAGACTGGAAAAAAAACAATAGAGATGCATGCAAGTGTGATGTGCAACTCTTTGAGACGTGTTGCTGCTCTCTCCTGGTAATAGCACATCTCAGCATTGCATTGCAAATCCTATTGACTAGCCCTGGACTAAGGACTAACACAGACCTTTATTATTTGATACTTTGATCTATATCTATATATATGCTAGGAGAGAGGGGAGAGAGATTTTATGTGGTGCATACTTTGGTCTCTTAACCTCTAAAAGTCTGAAAAAAAAGAGCACATTTCGACTCAGCTACTTGCTTGAATCTTAAATGAGGAACTCATAAAATAAGCCAATGTTGTAAGAAACAACAAAGTAAAACAAAAAAAACAAACTCATATTTTTCAGGAGAAGCCCACTATGATGCTCTGCAGTGGTTAATGACATGATGTGGCGACTTAGTTATAGACCCTAAGTTTTCTTCCTCCTCCTCCTCCTCCTCCTCCTCTGAGTTGACATTTAGTGCGCCCCTCAGACTTAAAAGAAAAAAAAAAAAAAGAAAAACAGTGTTCTCTTTCATAAAGCTAGACGACGATTTCAATCGACTTAACCGAGGACAATAAGACTTGTTTTATTCACGGCTGCTCGGTCCAAATTGTGTTCTCAAATTTCTTTCGGGCAAACGACCTGGTATTGTATGCCTTCTTTGACAGGGGTCGGGAACAAGGGACACTAGTTTTGTCTGACGGTGTGAGAAAGTCTGCAAGAGACCTTTTCAGCAACCGGCGGTGCTGAATCCAGCCACTGTGCTACTGTTAAACACTGCACGTGAATAATCCCTTGTTGCAAAAAAAAAAAAAAAAAAAGAGGCAGATTTCTGGACATATGCTGAACTTGAACTATGAGTTAATCGGATGTTTTGAAAGCTGAGAAAAAAAAATGACAGGACACACTTAGTTAGAGTGCAGTGACTGAAGATCAAATTAAATCTCCATTTGTCTCAGATGTCATTTAAACAATTAGGCGTGTTTGGAACACGTGGTCTGCAGAGGAAACAATCACACACCTGACTGACACCAACACCTCTACTTGTGTGTTGAAAACCCCTGAAATAGTGCACTGTAGGGGAGAAACTTCCTATTAGACAATTACTTTTACTGCACTCGGAGATGCATGTTTTGTAAATGTATATATTTTAATACCAGGAAAAGGCCACATTCCATCTAATGCATTCAATGAGGTGCCATCCCACGATTTGTGCCATCCAAGCACCCCGATGTGCTCCTAACATTCACGATCAAGTTCAAATGCAAACAATACACGGAGATGTCATCTATTGTAACGGCCCAGACTGCTTTTATGCAACATTATCTGCGCTCTTCGGGAGAAGTGGTGGGGCTATACGACGCCTGGACGTTTCAAGTAGGGGCCACGCAGGGTTACAGAGTTGCAGCACATCCCTTTCACATGCGTAAAACCCGCATAGTTTTAAGATAATGACCCCCGCCTCCCCTCCTCCCTCCCCCCCCAAAAAAGAAAAAAAAAAATCCTCATTATCGGTACAATTGGCGTAGACATGCACGCATTCAGGACCGTTACTACTCCAAGTTTTTTAAGGGAGCGCCGCGTCGGCTGGGGCTGGGAAAAACGTCGCCTCTTTCTTTGGGGATGCAGATGAGTCTGGTGCACTTGACGTCTTTTCATGACCCCTGTCGTCCCCCCGCTCCCGCTCCCTCCCCCTCCCCATCCCTCCTCCTCCTCCTCCTCCTCCCCCCCGGCCCCCATCCAGGCCCTCACGGCGCTGTCTGTCATATTGGGCCCGGGCATGGCATTGCCACTTGCCCCACCGAGCGTGGGAATGGGATCGTCCAGTCGTTCACATCTCCTGCACTGCGGTTAACGGAATCAATTAAGCAGGCCCGACCCCCCCACATACACATACACACCCCACACACACACACCCAACCCAACATCTCCCCAATCCCCTCACTCCCTCCCTCCCTCCCTCCCTCCTGTCACCTCCCTCCTTCTCCTCTCCCTCTCTCTCTCCGTCCCCATCCTCCTCCTCCTCCCCCTCTCCCTCTCACTCTCCATCCTCCCTATCCCTCCTCCCTCTCTCCATTTTTTTTTTTTTTTTTTTGTCAGCTCAGTATACGTCCTAATTATCACTGTTTGGAATGCCAGCGCCGTTTCCTGGCCGGACTCGATCATGCTGAAATAAGAAGCATGATGGAGGCGCACACGTGGATTTTCTACATTCACAAGCTCTAAATGTCACACTCTCGTTCGCGTTAAATGATCCCGATGAGCCTGCGTGGAAATTTGCAAGTCAGATTAAATATAACTTTTTTGTTAAAAAAAATCACAAGGAAGAAACATCGACATGCAATTTGTGGCCTGAAGTCAAGTTCAGTGTGTGTGTGTATGTGTGTGAATGTGCACCATTACGCACCAACAATGTACACATATACGCTCTTGCAAATTAAATTAAGCAAAGTGGAGGAGCAAGTGCTGACTTTTCCTGGGGGGAAACTTACTAAACTTTAAATGCACGTTATAGAAGTAAGAAATTACCAAACAAAATAAATAAATCTAAATCAAAAATCAAAAGCCAATTAGGTGATATAACTTCTACAATCTCAGGTCCATGGGAAAACTGAGTAGGAATATGTCGTCCAAAAGTCCTCGACGAGTCTGGAAGTAGTTTTTACTTTCGGTTATCTAGCTTTATGACGAGCAGAACACTCATACAGCTAGATAACCAAAGATAACAACCCACTTCCCAAATCTTCAGCAATAATCCACATGTACATTTCATCTTCTGGTCTCCAAGTTTCCATTTTCTCAGAAGTCAAATATACTTAGCAAAAAAAAAAAAGAAAAAAAAGTCATCAGTGTCCTTTTTCTTAAGTCACATAGTGCATTATATTCCTTATATTCCCTTCTTTTTGCCGGTGAGGGCCACTACAGCACAGCCCGAACTGTTAAACACCCGGTGTAAAGGCGACAGTTCTTCGGAAAAATGATATATATTCCCAGTGTTAATGTCATATTCACTTGACATTAACCAGTATTACTGAGTTGAAGTAGGCCTTGAAAATCGCGGTAAGGTGCAGTCATCCTTGCACAGGGGCCCTAATTTGCAATGCAAATAGCTTCAATCCCACAAAAGGCTCTTTCGCCTCTATTAAGTCGTTGTGGCAGTAGCAATAGATATCCTGTGAGGCCGGCGGAGAAGAAACACGGTAGAGAAGGGGGGAAATCCGGTTTCCTGTGGAAAGTGCAATAACGGCGCAGGGAATTACGACGCAAATGTTTCGGATTATGAAGATAGGAGCTTGTTATTTTTTTCTCTTTTTCTTTTTGGCCACAGAGTGCCAAGTTGTCCGTTCCGTCCAGCATCTACTTAAGGAGAGATAAAAAAAAAGCGATGACTCTGAGCCAAAGGGTCCGTTCTGCAGGCTTGCATGGTCGATCAGTATGAAAAGAGTGGGGGAATAAGGGCCATCCCCAAAGGGGGCTGGGGGTGGCCAAAAATATGGACCAACCCCGGTGAGGTCAAAGGCCTCGGACCACGACAATGTAACTACGGTGATGTCATGAAAAAAAAAATCGCAAATGCTCCCTCCTATCAATGCACAATCTTCATCCATTACACAGAGCGCGCCGGAATAAGTCCGCCTTGCAGCGAGCAGTCCGCACGCCTGCTTCTCACATAGGGGATGAAAATGGATGGCAGGGAAACACTGTGTTTGTATTTTCTTTCTCTTTTTTTTTTACACAGAATAAGAGCGACTCGGCTGCTTTTTAATGGAAGATGCGACCAGAAATAGCAGCGAATTAAACAATAAAAAAAAAACAAGTCAGTGAGGAGAGCATCCTGGAGCTGCCTGAGCGTCTACAGCCTATCATTCCTATCCGCGATAACACAGCGCCCGGTTGCTTACTGCTTTTCCTCCTTCCTCACACATCTGCTGGAGTTAAATCGCTCTCACGTGCTCGGTTTTGCGTCGAAATCCTTCATAGCCTCTTGTGTGTCTGTGTGTGTAAGTGGGGCTTTTTTTTTTTGGCCATCGTCGCATCCGATGGGTAGACTACAATGGTGTTCAGGTAGGCTGGCGATGTCGCCTCCCGCGATAGAAAGCCCAGCGCTGCACTGTGCGGATGTTAACCCGCTCACTTTCCCACAGATATGTAAGTAGTTCACCGACAGCTCAGCACAAATGCGTAAAAAAAAAAAGAAAAAAACACCCAAAAATATGAAAAAAAAAACCTTTGCAACTGAGTCAACAACAACAACCAGGGGAACATGTGATGGATCATGCGCAGCAGCATGCAGCTGCAGGTTACTCGGTGCGTTTGAGGTACATTGTGCACAACTTTGATTCTGTTCGGACACATTAAAACACTGCCAATTCTGGAACGAGGGGAAAAAAAAAGTTCACTCAGACACTGACCATTCATGTGTGTGTGTGTGTGTGTGACAGGACACAATCAGGTGGAGTGAAATTAACACCGTATTATTTGTCAATGGCATCATCAGTCTTTTTTCCCCCTCCTTCCTTCTTCCTTCAGGTGTTCTATTCACCTGCTACAGTTTTGGCTCTCAAGTTTACTCGGGCTTCGGCGGTGGGAGGGGCAAAGCACAAGTGTTTTAATGAGTAAATATGAGTCACAAGGCCTGCGCCTATCAATAAGGGATCATACACACCACTTTTGTTGCCTAAAATGTTCACAATCACAGCTATGGCATTCATATTTCCACGCTTCACTCGTCTATTTCTAAAGAACATATTCCACCTACCACATAGGACACACGCCAGCTGCCTGCATTTGTCCAAATGTCATCAGTGTGATATAAAGAATCAGCAAAATTCACTCATTTACGCACAAATCTCTGTTTATTCTAATGCGTGGCCAGTTTCCCCCACATCCACAATCATTCTGTCCATCTCCTGTGGATGTGATGAATGGCAAACCGTAAGGCCAGCGTCATGTCATTAAGATCAACATTATAAAGCACACCTGATTAGGATAAAGAAGGCTTCAGAGCAGGCCTCCCACACAGAGGCCAGGCTTTAATTACAGCACCACCGTTTGTAAAACGCACAACCTGATGATCCTTTTGAAATAGAATAAGCTGGAATTTCGTGAAAGTTAACGATGCAGTGCCGAGAAGCCAAAAAAATATATATACATACACCACAAAGAGGGGGATTCTTTTCGTATTAGCTTTACTGTTGAAACAAGCGAAGCATCCGTGCGTAATAACATATACATAAGTAATACTGCACAATGAACGCTTTGTTTTCAAGACACCGTGTGACGATTTTGGTGACGTTATTCATTCAATGTAAAGTGAAACGGGTCTTTTGGTTCCAGCACCACAATTAAATCCGTTTACTGGAGAAAATAAGCTTGGAATTTTATTTTACAAGATTTGCTGTTTCTGTACCTAAACGAGTCTGACCTTTTATTTGTCATTTCCTTGAAATTATCTCAAACATTTCGCACCGAAATCACACTTCTCACACTGTATCCAGCTCACACAAACTAAAGCCACAAACAGTGTCTTTGCTGGTATTGAAATGTGCCTCATATAGGCCTAATAATGATGATGATTATGAGGAAATTTTCATCAGCTTTAACAAGATGCTCGTTTTTTAAAAAAATCTAGAGGAAGAAAAGCGGATATTCTCAGACGCATCTACTGCAAGAAATACAGCATAAAAGCTGACTTAATGATAGAAAGCTGGATGCAATGAGGCATTAAAAGTCTATACAATTTAAAACATTACTTTTTATTCATTCATCTATCATCACGACTGAGGCAGTTGCTTCCAAACGGTGCCATACAGATCTAATCAGTGCGCCCTAATGAGAAAGTGAGGAAACACTAACAGTCTCAAACTTCGCGTTTCCTTCTGAAATAAGTAGAATCTCTGCACGATTTGTAACTCAGTGTCACGTCTTAACAAAACACCAGCACACACAAGATCGCGTGTCTCATCACTAGGTTTTCTATTTAACTTTTACGCACAAGGCAAACCTTTAAAGCAAGGGGCGACAAAAGTTGCACTTACTTCCTAATGGCGAGTCAAATCACTTGCCAAGCCGCCAGGAAAGCGTCCCAAGCAGGAGAAGAACAGCGGGCTCCGCGTGTACGTGGTGTGGTATACGTTCCCCTCCAATATCCCGGCCGTATTATTTGGTGGCGGTGGTGGTGATGGTGGTGGGGGTGGGAGGGGGACTTTAAAATTGCCGCTAACACTCTGTAACCTGCATTAGGCGTGCTACAGCTGCTCTCTGTGCAAAGCATGAGCACATCCCGAGCACATGACAAGACGAGAGGAGAAGGATAGAGGGGAGGGATGGGGAGGAGAAGGGAGAGAGACAACTTTCCCATAACGTCTACAAGCACCAAATAGAAAAAAAAAGTGCATGCACAGTTGAGCTCTCAGAGTGTGCAAGTTTTTTTTTTTTTCCTGTTGATGGTGGGGTCGGATGAGGAGGGAGGAAGGGAGGGGGGGTGATGATGATGATGAGGAGGGGTGTGTGGGGGGGAGGAGGAGGAGGGGATGTAAAGTCCATCCTTCTGTGTGAGAAGAGGACGTGCTCTGAAATTCAAACAAGTTCCCTCGGTTCTTTTGTTGCACGCACGAACTGAGGCGGCATTGTTCGGGTTTTTTTTTT